>NC_056735.1:1897824855-1897910612 GCF_019279795.1 Protopterus annectens
TGGTCTGTGTGTGTGTGAGTGAGAGTGTGTGAGAGTGAGAGAGTCTGTGTGTGTGAGTGTTTGTGTGTGTGTGTCAGAGTGTGAGTGAGAGTGTTTGTGTGCGTGTGAGTGAGAGTGTTTGTGTGCGTGTGAGTGAGAGTGTTTGTGTGCGTGTGAGTGAGAGTGTTTGTGTGCGTGTGAGTGAGAGTGTTTGTGTGCGTGTGAGTGAGAGTGTTTGTCTGTGTGTGACAGTCTGTGTGCGAGTGAGCGTGTGTGTGTGCGAGTGAGCGTGTGTGTGTGTGCGAGTGAGCGTGTGTGTGTGTGCGAGTGAGCGTGTGTGTGTGTGCGAGTGAGCGTGTGTGTGTGTGTGCGCGAGTGAGCGTGTGTGTGTGTGTGCGCGAGTGAGCGTGTGTGTGTGCGAGTGTGCACGCGAGAGTGTGAGTGAGAGTGTTTGTCTGTGTGTGTGTGAGAGAGTGTTTGTGTGTGTGTGTGAGAGAGTGTTTGTGTGTGTGTGTGAGAGAGAGTGTTTGTGTGTGTGTGTGAGAGTGTGAGTGTGGCAGATAAGCCAACAGGGTTCAAAAGATGCACCTCTTGTGGATACAAGATTCTGAATTTAGATGCCCACAAGCGGTGCCTCTACTGTCTCTGGTCTGGGCACTTAGAGGCTACCTGTGATATTTGCGCAGCCTTTAATCCCGTGCCCTATCAGACTGTAGAAACAAGTTAATTTTGCAAGGTCTTTTGCTTGTTTCTGGGGCTCAAACCCCCATGAAACCTACGACTTCTAAGGAGTCAAAGAAGCATTCCCCGTCAGCATCCCCAGGGACCATGTCTTCTGTCCCGGAAAAAGAGACAAAAGTTGTCAGATCTGACTGCCTTGGATACAGTCGGTATCCATTCTGCCTCGGATCTAGTCAATATCCATTCCATTCTTCATCAGATCAAAGAGGTAACTTGGATCTGACAGAACCTTGTCCAGCTATGACAGTTGCTCTGATCTGAACCTTATCGGGTCCTAAGACTTCGGGTCCGATCACCCCTTCGGATCTGGCAGACATCATTAGGATCCGAAGTTCCCCATCTCCAAGCAAATCTTTCTCAGATCCAAAGTCTTCTGATCAGCAGTCTCTGAACCATACACCAATTTGGAGCAAGTCACCATCCCCGGCTCTGACTACTCAGACCAGTCATTCCCCTGCAAAGTCTATTCATTCCTCAGCCTCATCTAGATCCACTTGCCTTTCCAATTCAGATATGGATAGGATAATGTGGAGTTTCATCAAAGCTGAGATTCAGTTGAAGATTCTCCCTTCACTGTCCCATACTGGATCAGTGAGAGCTCCAACTCCTATAGTACAAACTCCTCTGCTGATTTGACCATCAGCTTCGGAAACCCAGGATCCAGTTTGTCCGAGATAGCCATCGTTGGAGCCAATATATATCTTTCCTTGACTTAGTCAGTGTCCCAGACCAGCTCTGCTCTGATGCTTTCAGAGCAGAGCAGGTCCCGGACCTGAGACATCAGTGTCAGCTCTGCAGGGTTGGTCTCTGCCTGACTTGTCAAATCTGTCTCTTCCCCTAGAGGCTTCAGCCCTCGACAGTTTGGGTCCAGTCCTGTCTAGAGGCGCTGGATCCAGGGTGGCTTCAACCTTCTCTCCTTTGGTGGCTTTGGCTTTGGGGGGGGGTTCCCCTGGGTTCATCTGCTTTTCAGTTGGCAGAGGATGTTCGCTAGAGTTCGAGATGCATCTTCTCACCCCCCAAATCCTACGTAGTCACCTTCTAATCCAAGCTTTGGGCCCATTCATCCTGCCTGTAGTCAGCCCCTCCAAGAGAGCCTCCAGGCCTTTCCCTTGCAGGGAGTTTCCCATTCCTCTGATTCCTCTCCTGAGCATTCCATGGGGGAGGTTCATCGGAAGACTCTGTGCAAGAGGAAGCACTTTGACTCCCTTTTGGAATCCTTGACTGAAGGCACTGACTTGGATGAGGGAGAAAGGTCCTCCCAATCTCCACCCAATGATATCTTCTTTGAAGTTGTCTTAGAAATACTGAAGCAAAAGAGTGGCTGGTAGTCCCAACTCCTTTCTTCTGAGGAGACGTGTTCCTGGAGGCCTTCAGGATGAGCCCATCTATGTACTGCATGACCCCACTGGTGGACGAACTTATTGATTTTAGTTTCCCGCAGGGTGTGGAAGGAGCCAGACACCGTGGAGCCCATACCCAAGCATAAGTACATCAGCCCGAATACTGACAGTTTACATTGGAGCAAAGGTATCCCTACTGATGCCATTGTGGTGTCAGCAGCCACCAAAAAGGAGCTAGCAGAACAGAGCTCCACTATCCACCCCCCAGACAAGGAGTCTCTGGCATTGGACAGACATAGGAAGTGAGTTTATGCCTCAGCTACCCTTGCATTAAGAGCATTGAATTACTTGGCACATTTCACACGTCTGCAGAAGAACTTTAAGGAACTTATCAACTTTCTGACAGAGTCCTTGTCTGAGGATGACCTCAAGAAGGTATCTTCTCAGTTGGCCACTCTTTTCTCTGTCTCTAATTCCTTGATGAGGCAAATCTCTGATGCCACAGAGGGAACTTCTAGAGCAATAAACAGACATAGCCCTTAGGAGACATGTCTGGATGAGGCATTGCAGGTTTGCAGAGCCCTTTAAGGCGTCCTTCATCAGCACCCCCTTTTCATGGTTCTTCGGTCAGAGAAACTCTTACCACAATGAGCAGGAGGGAAAGACCTTGTCTGCTGTTGGGATCAAATTTTCTTCCCCTCAACTGACCTTTTCAAGAAACCAGCGGATTGGGAAGAAGATGTAGTTCAGGAAATCTCAAGGTCCTTTCTTGCATTCTCAGGAACATTCCTCTTCCAGAAGCAGAGGAAGAGGATTTAATGGCAGACGTCGCCTTAGAGGCAGAGGGGGTCCACAGAATCAGGGCTTTAGAGAACCCTTCTCTGACAAGCCCTATCAGTGCTCCTGAAGTTATTACCTGACTGTCTTACTCTGGAGGTAGTTGGGGGCAGATTACCATTGCACCTAGACACCTGGACAAACTTAAATGACAACTGGGTGCTGAACGTAATTTCCAGAGGTTACTGTATTTCCTTTTCCCTTCCACCTCCAAGCCCCAGGAGAAGTCTCTCCAGTGTGCCACCCAGTCAGAGGGAGAATGCCATTCAAGAGGTTCAGAAACTTCTAGAAAGTCATCCAAAGGGTCCAGACCAAACAACAAGGATGGAGAACCTATTCATTGAGAACTCAGCACAGCTCCTCGTGGTGGCCAGCAGTGTTCCTCTAGCAGCAGAGACCAGAAAAGACTACCTTTCCAGATTTTAAGTATTTTTCTTGGCTTTTTCGACTTTTTGTGACTTTCGACTACTGTTTTTGCTTGTTTTATCAAAGTTTGCACTGTTTTTACTGTCTTCATAAGCTAAAACTGTTTACTGCACTTGCTAGTTTAAGTTTTGCCTAAAAGTTAAACTACAGGCTAATACACTCAAGTGTACTAGCTTTTGATAGCATTTAGTCGAAAATTATAGCATTTATTGTGTTTTCTGCCTTTCTGTAAAGAAACTTGAGAAAACCCCCCCAAAAAATATCCTTGTTTTCCATACTTTCCTAACTAGTGTTCCAGAGACCAGATTTTGCTGATCCCTGGGCTTTGTCTTGGTTCCTGTGTTTCTCCATTTTCCTTGTTTGGTCAGGGGGAAGTTTCTTTACTCACCAGTGAGAGTGGGGAGTACTGAGCTGCCTGTTTGTCCTTAGAGGAGTGGTTTAAGGCAGTAACTTGTAGTCTATTGGCCATTTTGGGTCATTTCCTGTCTTTTCCAGCCCCCTGCTATAAAGCGCGTTTTAGCGCGGAGTTGCCACTGTTGCACACTAGGGCAGCGCCGGTTAAGCAGGTTTAAACTATTCAGGCTACCTAAAGTCCACTCTTCAAATTTTCCCTTAAAACTACCTTCCTCGAACTATACTACTGATCTAATCAGCGTATCCTATAACTAAAAAGATCATCTCTACTTGACTCCAAGTAGACTATTCTCTATCTGTTAAACCTAGCACTTGCTCCTACAGTACTTATCACCTTGATACAGCACTCTTGTCATAGATAGTACCCCAAAAAGGCAAACCCCCATTTCTCGGTCACCCACATCCCCCGGAATCTCTTTTAAAGTTTTTTTGTCTATTCCTTCTAGCATGTCGAGGGACCAGTTGCTAGTGTCCTCTCCTGCTCAGCTGGTGAACCTGGGAATATTGAGGCAATGTTACAATTGCCTCATGTACACAGACAACCCTCTCCTCCTCCCACAAAACACAAATACATGCGAGAGATGCAACTATACGGCCAAACTGGAGGCTGAGCTCCCTCAACATAGGACTGGCAAGACCAGACGGGAGGAGAAGGTTACCACACACACTATAGACCCAGTCTCACATAGTACCATCACAACCTCAAATCATACACATAAACACACAAAGACATACTCGGAGGCTCTGATCAAAAATCTACCAAAACAGCAGAGGCCACCAAAGCAGACACCCAAACAACCACCACCTCAGAACACAACACCTGCAACACATAGACCTCACAGTCAGAGTGTCAAACAGTCACAGCCCTTAAGGCCAAACACAATGCCAGACACACTAGTCATTGGTGACTCCATAGTCAGACACACTGACGCCCCGCTCACCAGACTGAGTAAGGAGAGAGTTACAGTAAGCTGCCTGTCGGGCGCTAGAATCCGCCACATAACGCAAGCACTCAGGTCTCTCAACAGCAGGTACAAATACGACTCAGTCATTGCCCACGCTGGTGTAAACGACCTGAGACGTACCTCCTTGGACTACATGAAAAGAGACATTGAGGAGCTCTCTGATTATGTAGCCCAGGCAGGTATGACCCTGACCTTGAGCAGTATCCTACCTTCACCAAGAATGATGCCACAATACAGAGATAAGATGATCAGCTTTAACAATTGGCTTAAACTCTGGTGTCATTCAAAGGGGATCCAATGTCTGTCTGCCTGGGATGACATGCTGGACAAGCCACGCTGCTTCAAGGGACGGCTTGCACCTGTCACCCTGGGATTCCGGATATTGGCAAAGGCTCTTGCCACCCCATAGTGCCTTTTTAGGCAAGGCTCAAATTCTAAACCTACCACCCTAGAACACAAAAAGGAAAAAACTAAGGGTAATGCTGCTCAATGCCAGAAGTCTAAATCTCAAAATGCACGCACTCGAGGCCCTTCTCAGTATGGAGAACATCGATGTCTGTGCTGTGACAGAAACCTGGTTCAAGGCTCCTGAGAGCACCCCAGCACTATCAGGTTTTACCTCATATCATGCGTTCCGGCCCCAAAATCCGGACAATACCAAGAAAGGAGGGGGGTATCCATATTCATCAAGGACACCCACACCTCAAGGCTGGTGGCAACGCACGATGCATCGGAGACCATCCAGGTGCAATTAACCATAGGCAAGACTGCTCTGCAAATTGTAGCATGTTACAGGCCACCCTCACAAACTCAGGAACCTCACATGGCTTTCCTGAAAACATTGGAAGGGATAAATGTATCTCCAAACACCATCATACTAGGTGACTTCAATTACCCTAATATAGACTGGGAACACTACTCAAGCCCAAACACCCTAGCCCAAAAGTTCCTGGAATTCATAAACTCAAACGCCATGGAACAACTAGTCACCATCCCCACAAGAGGAGAAAACATACTTGATCTCATCATCACGAACATGGGAGCACAATGTTCAACACCGAAGTATACCCCTCACTGGTGAGATCAGATCACAAACTAATCTCGCTGGAGGTCCTCATCCCACCCCACCTGAAATAAAAAGACCACAGTAAAGAACTTCTCGAAGCCGACTTCACACTTCTAAAGACTAGTGTGGTCTCCTTTAAGGCCCCGAGCGGGGAAAACAGTACTCAAGCCGCTGAATCACTTACAAATGCCTTCTACCAGCACCTGCAGGACTGCATGGATAAGGCAATCCCAAGCAAAACAAAGACTCTTTGTACCAAAGGCAAGCGTCCAGTCTGGTGGACCCCAGCCATAAACAAACTCTACAACAAAAGGAGGAAGCTGCTACAAGATAGAGCAAAATCCTTAAAAGGTAAGACACCTTTGATCACTATAAGTAAAAACTAAGAGCTCTCATAAAATCATCCAAAGCAAATTTTGAGAGAAAAATAGCTAAAGACTCAAAAAGACAATCATAAGGCCTTCTTTAGCTATGTTAGAAACCTGGGAGGAAACTCCCAGATATGCTCAGAACTAGTTCAAAATGATGTGAAGATTACTGATCCTACAGACATTGCCAACATACTGGCTGACAGGTTCAGTGCAAACTTCTCCCCCCCTCCCGCCCAAAAGGAGAGATATCTATACCAAACAATTGCAGCCCCCCAAACATCTCTAACGCCCAAGTGAGAACTGCTCTCTCCAAAGCAAAAAACACAGCATCCATGGGACCTGATGGTGTCCCCGGCTGTGTGCTCCACGAACTCAACGAGGAATTAAACCCACAGCTAGGACAGCTGTTTAATCATAGTCTCACCTCTGGATACGTACCCAGGGAGTGGCGCACTGCGACTGTGGTCCCACTTCACAAAGGTGATGCCTCCACCGACCCTGGAAATTACCGGCCCATTAGCTTGACAAGCCTTATCTGCAAAGCCATGGAGAGGATCTTAATGGACCTCATAAATAAAGACATAGGGAATTTGCAGACTTTGGATCCAACCCAGTATGGCTTTGTCAAAGGCAGATCATGCCTTTTAAACTTGGTTGACTTTTTCGAAACAGTCACCAAAGCCATTGATGAGGGAAAGGCAGTCCATACAGCCTACCTCGATCTGGCGAAGGCCTTCGATACAATACCCCACTCGGGTATCATTGAAAAACATCAGCTTAAATGTTAACCCATACATCACAAGATGGGTTGCAAACTGGCTGAGTGACAGAACCCACAGGGTCAGAGTTGCTGGCGCCATGTCAGACTCAAAGCCTGTCACAAGTGGTGTCCCACAGGGCTCAGTCCTGGGCCCACTCTTGTTTGGCATCTACTTTTCCAGTACAAGCAAACACAGGAGGGTTATGGCTGACAAAGTTTGCAGATGACTGCAAACTGGGCCGTCGAAAACACATCTGACACAGATATCCTTCAGAAGGGTCTCACAGAAACGGATAACTGGTGCCAGAGCCATGGCCTAAAGTTAAACGCCAAAAAATGCATAGTCATACCCTTCGGGAAAAACAAGGTTACCCCTAGCTACCATATAGGTGGCAATCCACTGAGCACAGAAGAAGTTATCAGGGACCTGGGGACCCAGGTTGACAGTAGCCTGTCATTCGACACCCATGTAGCTAAAGTAGTTAGGAAGACCTTCTACATTGCCCACCTTATCATGAAGGGATTCACATCTAGATCAAGGGAGGTCATAGTCTCCCTATACTCATCACTCATCAGACCAATGATTGAGTACAATGCCCCATTCGGAATGTATCTGACCCGACACTTGCAGCAGCTGGAGAGGCCACAAAAGTTCCTCACCAAAAGGATAAAGGGTCTCAAAAATCTGTCCTATGCAGCCCAACTGAAAGAACTCCAGCTCTATTCAGTCGCTTACCGCTTGCTCAGAGGTGACCTTTGCCTGACATACAAGGCCATGTCAAACCCAGATTTGATGAATATGCTTCACCTCAAAAAATCTAGATCCGTCAGAGCCACAAGGGCGGGAGACTTAAACCTCGACATGGCTATTAATAGGACGTGCTGGAGGGATAGATTCATCACCCAAAGACTCACTATGCTGTGGAACAAAATCCCGGTATATGTGAGGCAGAGCACCTCGCTGGCCTTGTTCAAGAGAAATCTTGACCAATGGATGGGAGATCGCAGATATACCCCAGGGATTACCTCAGTGTCACTGCTCGACAGAGGCACAGCAAAATAATGGGTATAGTTCCCCATACTAAAGGGGTGGCGTAAGCCACAAAACTATGGGCTAGGCTTGTAAATGCCCTCGGGCAGATAGCCTAGTATGAACCTATGAACCTATGCTTCTTTTTGTGCCAAAAAGACGGGATCTGCGACCGATCCTAGATCTGAATAATCTGAACCTAGTCCAAAGAAGTTGAAATTCCGCATGGTTAAGGTTTAATCCATATTGCCACTACTATGCAAGGATGATTGGATGTGCTCCATGCATCTCCAGGACGCGTTCTGTCATATCAAAATAAACAGGTGCTCTAGGAGACATCTGCACTTCCTGCTGGGAGCCAGTTATTAGCAATTCACTTCCACTGAGTCTAAGAAATTCCAGGCTAGCTTCCTTTGTCTGAGAGATTATTCTTGCTTCCTAGAAGCCATTCACAAAGAAGGTTTATAATAGCAGATGGAAGAGATTTGAAACAGAATATTATTCCCTTTTCAGCTCCTGTTTCAGCTATACTCCTTTTACTGAGTTTGCTTTTTCAAGATGGTGCCAGTTTCTCTACCATAAAATTACAACTGGCAGCAATTGCAAATTTTCCTGTGGAGAAAGATTCTAATTGTTCATCCTCACTTTCAATATCCAAACTAGACTTCTATGAAAGAGGTTTTCCTACTTAGGCTTCTAATAAAAGATCCTTCTCCTCCTTGGAACATCACCATTGTCTTTCAAAGTCTCACTCAGAAACCCTTTGAACCTGTTGATTCCTACAACATGAAGTTTCTGTCTTGGAAAACCATTTTTCTTGTGGCCATTACTTCAGCCAAAAGAGTGCCTGAGCTGCAGGCTCTTTCATCTAAATCACTTTGTCACCTTCTTCAAAGATAGGGTTTCTTTAAGAACAAATCCTACACTTATGCCTAAAGTTGCCACCGAGTGTAACATTAATCAGCCCATTCGCCTACCAGACGACTTTCCCAATCATTCTAACAAGAGAGAATATATGTTGCATTGGCTTGACCTTCATAGGCAGTTGCATTTCTATCTGCACAGGACAAAGGAATATAGAAAATCTGAACAACGATTTGTCTTTTTCACCTAAATATGTAGGCCAGGCAGTGTCAAAAATCACACTAGCAAAATGGTTTACTGATTGATTTCTATTGTTTATTCTTTGAAAGGCATGCAGCTACCCCGTCCTCCAAAAGCTCATTCTACTAGGTCAATGTTCACTTTGTCTGCCTTTTCAGCTAGGACCTCTACTGATGAAATCTCTGCAGAAGCAACTTGGCCCAAGTCCCATACATTTATTTGTCATTATAAACTGGATATTGTCTCCAGAAACAGAACATCCTTTAGCTCAGCGATGCTCAGACATATCCTTCCATGAGGGCCATCCGAGATTTGTGTAGCTGGGGACTCTGACCCATCATGATGCAGAATGAAATGGACAACATTAGATTTAGAAGTTGCATACTTACCATAACTTTACATCTGTGTTGTCCAGTTTCATTCTTCCTCGTATCCCACCTATCCATCCCCCATCCTAAGCTGTTGAGAGCTGTCTAGAGAAATTAGGAATACATAGGTTCCTGGTTTGAGCTCCAGATTATGGTGATATATTTTCCTTTTTCCATACCTTTATAGATAACTGTCTATAGAGGAGCAAACTTGATCAGAGGAGTTAGAGGAAGTGTGAGGCTTCATGGGAGAGGGAGGCGCTCGAGGCCCCTGTCATAAGTCTTGTAAAGCAGCCGAATCAGATCCAGTATTGGATCCTAGGACTCATCAGTGTGGAAGAATGAAATTGGACAACACAGATGCCAAGTTATGATAAGTGCATAACTTCTAATTTCATTTAATTTATTTAGATAATATGCAGGTATGTAAGCATGTGCATTAAAAGGCAAAATAATGTGCAGTGAGTGGTTAAAAGCAAAAACAAAATAATAGTAACATGAAAGAAATGAACCATGTGAAAAATCAGTATTCTGAAATGAGTGTAGGTGCCTTACTAGGCTTTTAGTAGACCCTCATAAAAAGTGGAGTCTATGGGACCTTCTAAAAGAAGACTGTGTTTCACAAGCTCACACCAGAGATGGCTAGTGACCCTCATAAAAAGTGGAGTCTATGGGACCTTCTAAAAGAAGACTGTGTTTCACAAGCTCACAGCAGAGATGGCTAGTTCTGAAGAATAAGAAATCCTGCCATATGCTTCTTACTGAGTTCTTCAAACAGCCAATAGCCCTGCATTTTCAGACCTGAAGTGTCTCACTGAGCTTTAACAGCTGTTCTAGACATACAAGACTCTGAATGTGTAGGGCGGAGATGGTGAAAGTAAAAATCGTAAATACACATCTGGGAGCCAGCACAGATCTCAGGGCACAGACATAATATGATCTGTTATCAGTATAATAGTCGACAACCTAAACCAAACTCAACCAAACAGAATTGCGCACACCCAGGAGATGGGTCTGATCACCATCTAGCAGTCCCATGCAAGGAGTGTTGCAGTGGTTAAGATAGGATTATACTAGATCATTTACCACCATCCTGATGTCTGACATTGTGTATAATGTTTAATCTGGGCAACACTGTTGATGACAGACAGCATCTGGTTTCTAAGTATCAGTCTATCAACAAGAACAGTCATCAGATGCAAATTACAACTGATTCCCACTATAAATAATCAATGGTGAGAGCAGAGGAAGATTGCATTGATGATAGCACAAACTAGCATTGCCTGAGTCATAGCTCAATTAAAATGTCATTTGATTATGTCATCCAGTTAAAGATGGAATTCAGGCAGCCTTCCAGGGATGTAAAATAATGCACATTTTCAGGAGAGTAGGAGCAGTGAAGCTGAATGTTGTCGCATAAGACTGATAGAAAAGTCATGATGATGTAGTTATTTAAGAGGCAACATAATACACTGTGAATAGCAGAGGAGCCAAGATCGAACAATTGGGCACACCACCCACTCCAGTGGATATACATGCTGAATGTGCCCAGATAAAAAAGGCATAAGCCAGTCCATGAGCATACCAGAAGAGCGTAGTGCGCCCATAGGTGGTCAGTTAGGATAGCATGATACACAGTGTCAAAACTGCAAGGGCATCAAAAAGGACCAAGACATGAGTCTTCCAAGATGGCTGCACACTGAGCAATAAATTTATTATAACTCTGCCAGTGTGAAAACTGAAAGTGTTAAAGCCAGTAGAGGTTAAAAAATTAGGTAAATTCAATTGCTAACTAATCATTTCTCTGCCTGGATGCCAGCAAAGAAGAAATCCTGAGAAAGTAAAAGAAAAACCAACCAGAAAAAGTAGAAGAAAAACTCTGGCTGGAAAGAACTTGTAGCTGTTCAGCAAAAAGCACTTCAAGTTTTAGCTTTGGTGCAGGAAATGGCTTCTAGTAATTGAGAGGAAAAATAAATCAAATTCACTCAGAGGCATTTAAAATATGTGAAACACTGGCCGAATAAAGTCATATGACAAAAGCTGAAAAGAATAGACGTTTTAAGTAGCTATTCCGATGCACTGATATAACTGCAGAAATCAGAGGTTGAAATGAAGATAAGACTGGCTGAATATGAGGCTTTTCAAGAAGAATTCTTTCAAAAAAATAGTAAAGTTTAAGTCAGAGTACTCAGAAAAAAATTGGATTTTCTTCATATCAGCGAAACTGGAAGGATTAGCTTGAGTTAATTTTATGAAAGTACAAATGAGCAATTGGAATAGTGTTCCACCAAAGGATTTGTATGTTCCAAACCTGGCCTACATTAATAACGTTGCAGTCATGCCCACAGAAAGAGTTGATCTTGTCAGAACTGTGGCAGAAAAGTTAAAGTATTAAACAGTGGAGACAACAGATTGTTCATTGAAAATGATTATTCACTGGAAATGATTATTCACTGTACACAGGCAGAAGAGACATAAGTTTTTCCCAGCAATCAAGGAGTGTTGAGAGGCAGGTATGAGTTTCATGCTGCTATATCCAGCTGTCTTCAAAATATTTTTTCCTGGAGGATCAAAGATCTTTTTAATGCAGAACAGACTAAGGAGGAATTTAAAAAGTTTAACCAACAAAGAGTGAGACAGCAAGTAGATGGGGACTCTGATTCTCATTCTTCTAACAACAGAGCTTATAGAGCTATTTTGCCAGTGAAACTTTCCCTTTTTATTGTTCCAAAGGGAGATGTTTGAGAGACATAAAAGCACAAGAGCGGACTAAAAAAATCAGGTATACTTGGATATGAACCTGAGACTGGTGCTGAGAAATGGAGATGATCAGGAAGATCTACAGCACTGAAATTAGTAAATAAATAGGAGACTGTAAAGCATCAGCCCTACTAGATACAGGATTAGGGTCTATGGTTATCCATCGAATAAAAGTTTCATCGCACAGCTAATACTCTAGCGTTAACCATCAAACTTTAATGTTACCGAACACGCTTACATTTTGAAAAAGCATCTAATACCCATAGTTGCCCAACACAGAGGAACCACAAGTAGACCTGCCCTTTCACCAATTTAGTGCAACCTCGGAGTTGGAATATATAATTAGTGGGGGTGTCTGTGTCGGTGAACACCAGACTTTACTTATGTGGGGGGCCGTGTCCCCCACACCTCCCCACTAATTATATATAACAACTCTGAGATTGCACTAAATTGGAGAAAGGGCAGGTTTTCTTTTAGCTAAGTTGCAGGTAAGTAAGTACTTCATTGCGGTTCCTCTGTGTTGGTCAGCTATGGCCATTCATTGATTTTTTTTTTTTTTTTTTTTTCCATATATAAGCATGTTTGGTAATAAAGTTCAGTGCTTTAACTTTTGAGTATTAGCCATTCGATGTAACTTTTATTCAGTGGCCGAGCATAGACCCAAAGGAATAAACAGGTGAAATATGGCATTATAAGAAAGACTGATTGTGAAAGATTGGAATGTTGTTGACCTTGTTAAACTTGTGGGTTGTCTGTAAAGCATACACCCCACTTTGTCATTAATGTTTAGAAGGACACTGAAAGGAATGCAAAAGGAACAGTCAGTAAAACAGTTTTTTTCTTATTAATATCTGCATAAAAATAATGATGTTAAGTGCGTAATATATTTTAAAAACAGTTTTGTATAGTTTGCAGTCAGGAGTATTTTAAATGAGAAGTGGGTGAAGTCTTTTCAGTGACTGCTGTTAAATATCTCTAAGCAAGCAAGTACTTGTTTCAGTTGTATTACATACTAGTTTTGTACTGTAACAAGGTAAGAAAGGCTGGTCAGAAGCAAGTTAAAATTAATACATTTTTATGAACTTGAGCTTTTAGGGTGGGGTATAAAAGTGTAATGACAAATCTAGACTTAAGATAGCAATTTCCCTGGTTTTACAAGAGTGGCTGCCTGCCTGGTTTATGCTGTATGTAAGTTTTTTTTTTTTTTTTTTTTTTTTTTTTTTTTAACAGATAGGCTTGATAAATAAGCCAAATCAATGAAAGGTTTGGAAATACCAGGTTTCTAGCCTATGCAAAGTTATCAGCTTATTTTATTTTTTCCATTAGCAAATGCTGTCTGAAAAAGAAAAGAAATCTGCAGATGGATTGCAGTTGCCAGGGGAAGTTGTACATTGTCTTCTGAGTGAAATTTATCAAGATATTTTTTCTCATTGCTGACTGATTTTACTTGGAGATGAGATGTGTTGGCAGGTGCAAGCAGCTAATCATGAGAAATGTTCTTCGTGTTTCACTGTTGCAGTCATCACATTTGGGTTATCTGCCTGCAGGTAGCCCTCAGCTGGCCTGAATACCAGAGTTTTCAGATTTCTGCATCGTATGCTGTCGCTTCTTCCATGACGTCAGGTCATCAGGGGTATAAAACATGCAGCCGATGCCATTACATCAGTCTTTCTTGCCATGCGGTGCCCAAAGTAGAAGCAGTTTGCGAGTGCCGGTCGGCTGACTCCTGAAATTTTCATTTTTGAGTTTCAGACCTGAAGTCTTCAAAAAGATAAGTACCCCGTTGAGGATCCTTTTTTCTTGTTCTAACCGATGTCAGAAAAAATTAACAATTGTCTTGCCTGTGGAAAGCAAATACCTCACAGACATTTTCATTCTTACTGCATCACCTGTTTAGGCCCAGATCACGACGTCCCTCGCTGTCAGTTTTGTGCCTTGTTTAACGCCCGAACTATTCGTCGTCTGGCTATTTTTGTAGCTAAATACTTTCTTTCTCAATTGCCATAATCCAAAATGGCTTTGTTAAGCCATCCGACTACCAATCTTCTGAAAAAACTTAAGGATAAAGACAGAGACAGACCGCATAGGTCCAAAACCGCCGATAATGGTTCTGTTAAGCTAGTCGCCAGTCTGCCGGTACTCAGTGAGGGGCTTTCGCAGCCCCTGATACCCGCTACTACAGATTCGCAGGCCTCTACTGAGACCCATTCGGTGTCCGGTGTGCCGCAAGATGCTTCTTCGACTATGGAACCTGTGGATGTCTCTACCTTGGATGAGTCCAGAGCCTCGGTGCAGGCACCGGCTTCTGAGGGTGTATTTAGGCCTACTGACTTTCATATTGAACCGACGACTTTGTTTCAAGCTAGGAATACCGAATTCCTCAGGCCTAAAGTTCGCACTACGCCTAGAAAACCGACAACCAAACCACATTCTCAGGCCCATATGCCTCAAAAACAAATGATTAGAATGGCTGAAGACCTTATTACCTTAATTAGGGGAAGCCAGCCTTCCCCCTATAAGAGACCTAGAACTGATTTTCTTTGATTCTTCTGATCAGGAATCTGATATCTTTGTTCCTTCTGACTACCAGGATTTACCATTATCTACTTATGAGGGTTCTGATGCAGAGGATTCCATTCCCTCTGCTTCCCCTGCAGAAGATTTTTCTTTTGGTGAAACCCTGCATACCCTTAGGGAGCATTTCCGCTGGGAAAGCCAGGACTATTCTGATCCAAAAAGAGACTTGGGGAATTTTTACTCCTGCCTCAACACAGACCTCTAGCTATCCTTCCTGCTCTGGAGATTGTAGGTGTTTTCTTGGAATCCAGCCTTACCCCAGACACTTTGCCTCCAGTTCCCAGGAAACCTGACAGGTACTAGAGAGTCCCTGACTCTCACAAATTCGTCTTCAAGAATCCTACTGCAGATCCAGATACCATTTCCCAGGGACCAAAAGGCATTAAGGCTACTACTGTCAAAAACACTACCCCTTCTGTTCGAGACTCTAGAGCTTTAGACAGATGGGGTAAGAAGATATACACTTCTGCTGCTTTGGCTTTTAGGGCTTTAAATAGCCAGTTTCATATGTTAAAGTATCAGCAGCATATTATGGGACTACTTAAACAGCAAATTATGTTGATTCCTGGCTGTGCTGAGCACAAAGATTTGCAAGAGTTAATGCATTCTGCTGAACAAGTTGATAAACGTACTAAATTACTGGATGCACCCTTAAACCAAGACCAAGTCCTCAAAAGGATGGAGGAAAAAGCTAAATCTATGTAAACTGTTAAAGATTTCTTACAAGTACAGCCTCCTAGATTCAGTAGGCATTGACCTTCAAAGAAATGGTCTTTTCCAGCCCCTTCCAGGCCTTCTCACTCCAAACCCAGGAGCAGCAGGCCACCAACACTTCAGTCTCAGGCTATGCACAGATTTAAGCAGTGGGGGGCTCCCACTTCAAAAGCAGGTAGTAGTAAGCCATCCCCCTATGGAAAAATGGCACAATGACTTGTCCTTAACTCTTCCAAGCCCTGCTCGACTACTTGCCCCCTTAGGAGGAAAGCTTGCCCTACATGCAAAAAGCTGGGAACTCATTACCCAGGACAAATGGGTTTTAAACATAGTTTCCCTAGGATACAGATTCCACTTCCACTCACTCCCAACCCCAAGGGGATGGCCAGACCTCCCCCCAAATCAGTGGGCGGAGGCCCAAAAAGAAGTGCTCTCTCTCCTCAGTATCAGGGCTATTCAGCCTGTCCCTGCAGAACAAAGGGGACAAGCTTTTTTTATTCAAGACTGTTCCTGGTTCCCAGAAAAGAAAATTCCTGGCATCCTATCCTGGACCTGTCTATTCTCAACACCTTTCTGGTGGTTCCAAAATTCAAAATGCTAACTCTTCAACAGCTTCTTCCTATGCTAGCCAAGGATGCCTGGCTGGCAACCCTAGACTTAAAAGAAGCTTACCTGCACATCCCAATAAGGGAATCCTGCAGACAATACCTATGTTTCAGGGCAGGCTCCATGCACTATCAGTTCTCTGCACTTCCCTTTGGCTTATCTAAGGCTCCCAGGGTATTCACAAAGTGCCTAGCTCCAGCCATTGCATTTTGCAGGCAGAGAAATATTCAGATTTACCCATACTTGGACGATTGCCTGATTCAGGCAGAAAGTCAGGACTTGCTATTACAACACCTGGCATTTGTAAAGAGACTTCTAATCTCACTGGGGTATACCATCAATGAGAAGAAATCACACCTAGTACCCTGCCAGCAGATCGTATTCCTGGGAGCAAGCTTGAACACACTTCCCAGATGGCATTCCTCACTACAGAGAAACAAGTTTATTTGACAACCTACTGGCCACATAAACCCAGCTATCTGCAAGGAAAATCCTGCAAGCCCTGGGGTTCATGGCCTCTTGCATTCTGTTAATTCCATATGCAAGACTGCATATGAGGAAACTTCAACGATATCTACAAAGTCTATGGTGTCAACATTCTCAGGACCTGGAAACAATGATTCCTATCATTCCTTGTCTAAGGGCAGAGTTCCTTTGGTGGGCAGAGGCCTGCTACCACAACAAGGGACTCCCTTCCACTCTACCCCCTGCTGCCCAAACCCATACAACAGACACATCAGACTATGCATGGGGGGCTCACATGGCAGGGCAAATGGAACCCAAAATAGATGCACCTGCATATCAATCAAAAAGAAATGTTAGCTGTACAGAATGCTATGACAGCCTTCAAAGACCTTATTCTTCCAGGACAACTATTGGTAAAGACAGACAACACCACAGTTATATGTGGTACATAAGCAGGGGGGAACCCATTCCAAACCACTCTGCTGATTAGCCATGGCTCTGTGGAACACAGCCTTGAGCTACCAAGTGAACCTGCATGCTCAATTCCTGCCAGGAAAACTCAATTCACTGGTAAACAACTTAAGCAGAAATCTCATGGACCCAAAATATTCAAGCTCTTGAGGAACAAAGGGGGGATTCCAGACGTAGACATGTTTGCCTCCTCAGAACTACCAATTGAACAAATTCTGCACTAGAACTCCCCACAGTCAAGCTTGGAAAGTGGATGCCCTGTCCTTTATCTGGGAAAGCCTCTCAATTGATGCCTTTCCCCCTCTGCCTCTCCTCTCGAAGGTTCTACTAAAGATCAAACAGGACAAGCCAAGGACAATACTGATTGCCCCAGACTGGCCACACCAGCACTGGTACCCCCTTTTGCACAGTCTGACAGTGCTGCAACCATGAAACCTGCCTCAGACCCCTTCCCTGCTGTCCCAGCAGGCTGGCCAGATTCTGCAGTCTCAGCTTCAAACCCTGAACCTTGCAGCCTGGCTAATTCCCTGAGCTCACCTCTAGCATCCCTCAGTAAGCAGGTGCTGGATGTCATTCTTGAGGCAAGGAGACCTAGTACTAGAAACTCCTATTCAGAGAAGTGGAAAATATACTGTTCCTGGAGCCAGGCTTAGGGGATGGGCACAACGGTTCCCAGCTTACCTCATATTCTAGATTATTTAACAGAAATGCTCCACATGGGCCTATCTTTCTCTTCAATTAAGATTCATGCCTCTCCCATTTCAGCACATTATAATACTGAGCCACCCCTCTTCTCTCATCCCCTGCTAAAACAACTCCTTAGAGGGGCCAAAAATTTAAGACCCCCAGGAGAGCTCCCACTCCAGCCTGGGACCTTAACTTTGTATTGGAAAAACTCACTCTTCCTCCCTTTGAATCAACTGCTACAGCAGAGTTGAAATTCCTTTCTTGGAAAACAGCCTTACTTCTAGCAATCACTTCGGCAAGTAGAGTTTCTGAACTGCTGGCCCTCATGGCAGTGGAACCCTTCATTATCTTCCATGCGGACAGGGTTTCCCTCAGGACTAATCCATCCTTTATGCCCAAGGTGGTGTCTAGTGTGGCTCTAAACCAGTCCATTCATTTGCCTACTTTTTCCCTAATCCTCAAAATAAGGGGGGAAGGATACTGCATTATCTGGACGTGCACAGACAGCTTAGATTCTATTTGGACAGAACTAAGCCTCTCAGAAAATCTGACCAACTGCTAGTTAGCTTTGCTGCAGGGGCAGAGGGGAAGGCCATTTCAAAGCAAACCATTTCCAAATGGATAGCCCACTGCATCCAATTCTGCTACAAGCACCATGGAAAACCCACCCCACAGGGGATAAGATCACGTTCCACCAGGGCTGCATCTACCTTTATGGCATTTCTCAGAGGAGTCCCTACCAGGGACATCCTGGAAATTGCTACCCGGATTTCTGTACATACTTTCACCAAGCATTACCACCTGCCTATCTTTTCTAAATCCAGAGCTGGATTGTCCACAGCAGTCTTACAGGGCCTGATTGCTATCCCCAATGATCTTTAAATGCCTCCACCCTTCCTTAGTTTTTGGAATCAACCCAAATGTGATGACTGCAACAGTGAAACACGAAGAATATAGTACAGTTATGTACACTTACCATAAATGTAGATGCTTGAGTGTATTCACTGTTGCAGTCCTGGTTACCCTCCCTCCAGCCCCCTGACTTCCCTTGGCTCTATCGTTCCTTCTTGTTTGGCATGTATTATATCATGTGTATTTGATTTTTGCTGGGGGTGTTCTGTACCATATAATTGCTTCCTGTTGTGGGGGCACCTGACATCTGGGGCAAAAAAAAAAATGATGTAATGGCATTGGCTGCATGTTTTATACCCCTGATGACCTGACGTCATGAAGGAAGTGACAGCATCCAACACAGAAATCCGAAGACTCTGGTATTCAGGCCGGCTGAGGGCTACCTGCAGGCAGATAACCCAAATGTGATGACTGCAACAGTGAATGCACTCTAACATCTACATTTATGGTAAGTGTACACAACTGTACTTTCTGAGCATTCTTTGTTGATAGACATGTAACATTTAAAGGTACATTGTCAAGCAGTTCAGTGAAAAAAAAGTTTAAACTGTTGGAAATGAACAAGTAGCAGCCTCACCAGCAGTCATAATAATTTAATGCGTTTAATAGAACAGTGCACAGATTAGTTTATTTATTTAAAGGCAGCCAGTGTACTTTTTCTTTGCACTAAAAGTTAATCATTACTGAAAGCATGCATGTTGATTTTCAATTTTAGGATGGGAATAGTGATTACCAAAGAATAGAGAGCAATCAGTGTAAGTGGCAACACAGTGCCATAGTATGCACTTTAGCATGGGTAACCTTCATTTTTGAATAAGTAGTGCCTGTGGGTGCAGCCATCAATGTGGAGCAACCACTCCTATCTGGAGGAGTACATTTCATTTGTTAAAAGTGTACATAGTTTTGTGTGTTTGGTTTAAGTAAAACGGGATGGGGGTAAAATGTATTTAGTTTGCTTGAGTGTTTTCATTGAAGCAAAAAGTCTTGAAAAATGTGACGTAGATTCAAATGGAGATGAGAAGAAGCAACTGCTTAAAAGGTCAGCATGTAAAACAGTGTGTGCATTTAAATACTCATTCAAAAAAAAACTCATGTATAATAGGTGGGAATAATAGTTTTATATCGTAATAGCTACACTATCCATATTATCATGGAATGTAAATGGTCTTGTAGGTTTAGACAAAAAGCAAAGAATATTGAATTGTATTGAGAAATGTAGGGTGCAAATAACAGTGTTGTAGGAGACATATTTGGATAGAAATGAGCATATGAATTTGACAAAGAAAGAATTTCAGAATGAAGTAACAGGGACAAAGAAAAAAAGGCTGTTGGCAATGGAGGATTACTCTGGCATGAATTTATGTTTCTCCCAAAACTGCTTTTAATGTGCATCATTTTTTTTTGGGGGGGGGGGTGATCAGCTTTCAGTATGGAATATCATTCATTGATATGGACTGGAACTTCATTTACAATATTGATGATTTTTCAGAGGCGTAAGAAGGGAAAATATAACAAAAGAGGGTAGATTTTTGAATAACTATATGAGAATATTTGGTATGGCAAATGTGAATTCCACAGTAGGAAATCGAGATAAATTTTACATCTTATGCCCCAAGGTACGAAAACTGGATTAGACTATATATTTAATGAAAAGCTTTGACAAACATCTAATACCTGATGTAATGGGATCCTATCTCGCCTACATTCACAACATATGGGTTCGGAGCCGATCCATCGGCTCCGACTCGGCAACTAATACACTAGCACGAAGTCTCTCATTGGCTGGGCTACTCCTTATCCCAGGATGCGCTACACCTGCTTCCCCAGATCTCATTTGCCGCTTAACAAGCTGGACGTGGTCTCGACTTGGCTGGAGCTAAGTGGTTATTTTTACCTTATTGGTCCTTGACCTAGGGAATTTTTGTCCATATTAAACAAACAGCTGTTTTAACAGCTATTTCTTGCTATTTCTGGTTATTTCTGATTGTTTTTGTGAGTGCTTGTTTCCAGAAATTTATTTTGTTCAGTCGGGCAAGGCCCGTTTAAGTTAGAGGGCCTTTGCCCTACCTCTGAGTGCCTTTTGGTTTTTATTTACTTTGGTTAGTTGTTTTTCGGGCAAAGCCCGTTTTAATTAGAGGGCTTTGGGCCGTGTTATTGTTTCAAATTCTTGTGAGGTAAACTGTCATTAGTACTCGCGCCAGAGTGTCTCGCGCTTTTCAGTTGGCGCTTTTTGTGTGGTAGTGTTATTCTTGTGGTTATAGAATAGTATTTCCTTAGAGTTGTACTTTTTGTGGACTATATCATGTCTAAGGAACAGAAGTCAGGGTTTAAAAAATGCACTCTGTGCAAATATAAGATGTCCATTACAGACAGTCATTCAATATGTGTTTATTGTTTGGGGCCGAAACATCTGCAAGAGACTTGTAGCGTCTGTCATGCGTTCTCATCTAGAGTTCTTCAAGAACGCAAAAACAAACTAATATTGAAAGGGCTTATCAAGCCTTCCTTTGAGGAAGCCTTAGAGCTACCTGTTGCTTCCAAAAAGAAAAGATCGTCGGCTCCGACAAGTCCGTCGGAGCCGACTTCTAAAAAGACAAAATTGACCTCTTCTTCTTCGGCTCCACTGACTTTGGGGCTGAGGGTCGAAGGGTCTGCCTCGATACCTCCTACCTCGGCTCCATTGCTGTCGGAGCCGCAGGTTGGAGTATCGAGAGGTGAATCACCTCCATCGGCTCCAATGGTTTCGGAGCCGGTGGAAGTGTGCAGCTCAGACTCTTCCCCCTCGGCTCCGAAGAAGGCTCCTTCGGTGCCGATGGTGGTCCATGCTGTGGTGGAGTCGGCGCCGATAGTGTTGGAGCCACTTCGGAGCCGGTCCCCTTCTCTCTCGGAGCCGAGAGGAAAGTCTTCTCGATTGTCTACCTCCTCTAAATCATCGAGACTTTCAGATTCGGACCTGGATAGGGTTTTACAGAGGCTATTCCAATCTCCAGTGTTTACTAAATTGGTCTCGGCTCCAGCACAGTTAGCTTCAGAGCCGATCCCCCCTCCAACGCATTCGATTCCTCCTCCAACCTCCTCGGAGCCGTTGGAGTCGGTGGTGGTGGAGCAAAGCGGAGCCATACGGTTGGAGCAGAGACCCCTTCGAGGTCTCTCGGTTCCGACTGTGCTTCCTACCCTGTCCTCTGGTTCAGGGTTTGGTACTGCGACCTCTTCAGCCGGGCCCGAGGGGAATACTTTGGGATTGGGTGCTTCGGTGCTTAGTCTTCCTCTCGGAGCATCGGCTGCTGGAATTCCCAGTGCCATCGTGGCCTCTAGACCAGTGACCTCCTTGGATTCTGGAGGTCCGGCCTTTGAGGCCATGAGGAGCGCGCTGGCCATGCCTTTGCCGGTTCAGCAAGATTCTACCTCACCGTCCCTAGATTTGGAGACTGGTGCCTCTGTTGTGTTGCAGCCCCCTGGCAGCGGGGCCCCAGGGCCTGAGGATACCCCCATCGGGGGTTCCCTTCTTCCGGGTGGCCCGTCCGAAACTGCTTCGGACGAACCCCCACGGAAGAAATTGTGTAAGAGGAAGCACGTAGACTCCCAAGATGAGTCTATTACATCGGATACTGACCTCGATGACGCAGAAGGGTCCCCCAAATCATCTTCGAATGATATCTCCTTCTCAGATATCTTGGAGATTCTGAGACAGAGAGGTGACTGGCAAGCCAAAACCCCTTCAGCTGAGGAGTCAGTCTTCCACAAGGCCTTTGGGGCCCAGCCTTCCGCCTCCTGGGTGTCTCCGCCCTTCGATGAACTCCTTGATTTGGTTTCTCGAAGGGTGTGGGAACACCCTGATTCTGTGGAACCGGTGCCTGCGAGGCCCAATAAATTTTGTCAGCCCCCAGAAGGAATTTCTCACAAAGGGTGTGCCTGTAGATGCTTTGGTGGTGGCTTCTGCCACACAGCAGGACGTGGCAGAGGCTTCTACGTCTATTCATCCTCCTAATAAGGATTCTAGGAGTATGGATAGGCACGGAAGCGTACCCTGTCCTCAGCGGCCTTTACCTTACGGTCGCTGAACTACTTATGTCATTTTACGAGGCTCCAAAGGGATCTTCTCAAAGAGCTAAATGATTCTCTTGTTGGTAATCTACCTGAGGCGCTGGCCCCGACTGTTGGCGCACAGATGACTACCCTCTTTTCTATTGTTAACTCGTCCATGAGGCTCATTTCGTATGCGGCCGAAGGCGAGTAGAGCAGCGGGAACAGGCGTTGCCCTCAGGAGGCAAGCCTGGTTACGCTTGTGTTCGTTCACGGAGGCCTTCAAGTCTTCCTTCGTCGACGCCCCCTTTGATGGGTCATCTTTGTTTGGACCCAAGGTGAAGGACACACTAACTCGGTGCGAGCAGGAGGGCAAGACTTTGACTGCCGTTGGGGCCCGTTTTTCCGCTCCTTCCAGGCCTTACCCCAAGGCTGGGAGAGGAGGGAAAATGTGGTTTAAAAAATCTCAAAAGTCTTTCCCTACTGCACCCAGTGATTCCCCCTCCAGAGGCAGGGGGGGGGGGATTTTGGAAGACGCCGCCCCAGAGGTGGCAGAGGCCCCCGTAACTCTGGAGACCGCGATTCCTTTCGTGGTTCTTCATACAACCAGCATTCCTGAGTTGTTGCCCGACTGTGCAACTCCGGAGCCAGTCGGGGGTCGCTTTGCGGCGCACCCACAAGCTTGGGAATCCATAACAAGCGATCGGTGGGTGCTTCGCATTATTACCGGAGGATATATCATCCCCTTCAACAAACCCCCCCTTTCTTTAAGGGAAATCCCGGACGTACCACCCAGTCAGCGGGATCAGGCAGCATTAGAGGTTTCAAAGCTGCTAGAAAAAAGAGCCATCCAGCCTGTCCCCATCGACCAGATCGGATCAGGAACTTACTCAAAATTATTTTTGGTACCAAAAAAGACGGGACTTCAGGCCCATTTTGGACCTCAGTTCATTGAATCGTTTCGTAAAGAAGTCCAAATTCGAATGGTCACTCTTCAATCTATTCTTCCTTTGCTGGAAAAGATGCATGGATGTGCTCCATAGATCTCCAGGACGCTTACTATCACATTCCCATAGCTCAAGAGTCCAGGAGACATTTACGCTTCGCCTCGGAGCCAGTCATTTTCAATTCGAGCACTGCCCTTTGGTCTCACCACAGCCCCAGGGTGTTCACCAAATGTCTGGCAGTGGTAACTGCTCACCTGAGAAGTCTGGGATTCCAGGTGTTTCCTTATCTAGACGACTGGCTCCTTACTGCCACCTCCGAGCATCTACTACTCCAAGCGCTCAGAGCCACGTTCACCTTGGGCCGTTTCTTGGGGATCACGTTCAATTTGCAAAAATCTGTGCTACAGCCATCTCAGCGTATTACTTTCATAGGCGCAGACTTAGACACAAAAAGAATGCGCGCCTATTTACCGGCAGCAAGAATTCAGGTCTTACAAGATCAAGTCAAATCCTGTCTCCCCTACAAAGAGCCCGCCCATCGGATCCTACAACTGTTGGGCTCGATGGCGTCGACCATACTTTTAGTTCCCTTGGCCAGACTTCACATGCGAATTTTACAATGGCTACTGTCGGTTCAATGGTCCTATCAGGAACTTCCCTTGAACCACTTAATCATAATCACGGAAAGTTGCCGTCGAGATCTACATTGGTGGCTTCTCCAATCAAATCTCGACCAGGGGCGACCCTTTGTACCTCAACGTCCCATTGCCACTGTGACTACGGACGCCTCCCAGGTAGGGTGGGGGGGTCATTACCTGGACAGGTCGGTCCAAGGCACATGGCAGATCCAGGAAACGCATTTGCATATCAATGTCCTGGAGATAAGAGCGGTACTATTGGTACTCCAAGCTCTCCATCACGCTCTCCCACAGGGCCCGATTACTATCCTATCCGACAACATGTCGGTGGTGTGGTACATAAACAAGCAAGGTGGAACCAGGTCTTACCCACTATGCAGAGAAGCCATGAGACTTTGGCACTGGGCGGTAGCTACCAACCGCTTTCTAATGGCAACGCATACCGGGAAGTCCAATGTGATTGCGGACAGATTAAGCAGGACCATTCTTTTACCCCACGAGTGGTCCCTCAAACAGAGTATAGCTGCGAAAATCTTCGACAGATGGGGTCTTCCTTGCTGCGACCTGTTTGCCAGCCCTCACAATGCGAAATGCAGAGAGTTCTTCACACTGTTTCCTTCTCAGGGACAGATTCCCAGGGACGCTCTGACTCACATTTGGCCCCCCGGTCTTCTCTACGCCTTCCCTCCGTTCCCCCTCCTACCGAGGGTGATACAGAAGGCCATTTACTTGGAGAGCGAGATGATTTTGATTGCCCCGCACTGGCCTCGTCAAGTTTGGTTTCCTTTCCTACAGAGGCATGCGATAGAAGGTCCATGGTTTCTGGATCCGGTGCCAGACCTGTTGACTCATCAGTCAGGACGGCTTCATCCGTCTCTCAGGTCCCTGAAGTTGGCAGCATGGTTACTCCACTTCCATCCTTAGTCCGAGACGATGCTCTTTCACCGGACGTGGTCCACATACTGTCTTCTTCTCATAAACCTTCCACCATCAAACTTTATTTCAGTAAATGGAAAAGGTTTGCCTTCTGGGCTCAAGAACGGGGTATAGATCCTCTCACTGCACCAGTATCGGAGGTTCTGAATTTTCTGGCCTCCCTTTTTCAGTCGGGCTCTTCAGCTTCTACCATTAAGGTTCAGTTAGCAGCGATCTCTAATTTTCATGCTTCTTTTGAACCTTCATTGATGTCTCACAAACTTTGTAAGGCTTTCCTTAAAGGGGCTTGGCTCCTTAGGCCTCCTTTATCTCAGCCTGTCCCCCCTTGGGATTTGAATATGGTTCTTGCTGCCCTAACTGCCCGTCCTTTCGAACCAGCTGCTACTTGTGATTTAAAATTTCTGTCTTGGAAAATGGCCTTTTTAGTAGCCATAACATCTGCTAGGCGAGTTTCAGAACTTCAAGCTCTTTGTTCTGATCCTCCCTATTTGATTTTTCACAAGCATAGAGTTTCATTGAAATTAAACCCTGCATTTATACCAAAAGTGGCCTCCTCTTTCTGTATGCAACAAACTATAGAACTCCCTGTCTTTTTCCCAGAATTCTCCAATAACGCAGAATATACTTTGCATCAATTGGACGTACATAGACAACTGCGTTTTTATTTGAATAGAACCGCTCAAACGCGGAAATCAAATCAATTGTTTGTTTCCTTTGCAGTGAACAAATTGGGTCAACCAGTAACAAAAGCCTCCATATCTAAATGGATTAAAGATTGTATCATTTTTATCTATTCACAGGCTAATAAAGACCTTCCCTTTCCAGTCAAGGCTCATTCTACCAGGGCAATGGCTACTTCCGTAGCTTTTCACTCCAAATTATCAATAGATGATATTTGTGCTGCGGCAACCTGGACTTCTCCGCACACTTTCATTTCTCATTACAAATTGGATGTGGTTTCTCGAGGCAGAGCTTCCTTTGGTTCCACAGTTCTCAGGAGTGTGTTCCAATGAGCCACCTGGGATGTAGGTGCTAGGGACGCTGTCCCATATGTTGTGAATGTAGGCGAGATAGGATCCCATTACATCTTTTAGTTATGTACTTACCATAACTTCGGATGTATGGGATCCATCTACATTCATAAGTACCCACCCTCCTTCCCCCTTCCATTCGGATTTAGAGGAGCTGTAGTCTCTTTTTTCTTGGAGATCGTTCTTGAAGAACTTTAGTTGGTTATAGTGACTACTAATTTTTCTGTGTTTGCATGGGTGTATGAAAGCGAACAAACAAGATCTGGGGAAGCAGGTGTAGTGCATCCTGGGATAGGGAGTAGCCCAGCCAATGAGAGACTTCGTGCTAGTGTATTAGTTGCCGAGTCGGAGCCGATGGATCGGCTCCGAACCCATATGTTGTGAATGTAGGCGAGATGGATCCCATACATCCGAAGTTATGGTAAGTACATAACTAAAAGTTTTAGATCATGCACCAATAAAACTAAGATAACAGGGTAATGAAGTAAAAATGAAACACTGGTGCTTTACTACGTGCCTTTTAAAAAGAAAGGAATTTAAGGAATTGATAGTGGAAATGGTTCAAGAGTTATTAGGGAAGGTAGACATTTCTTCAGAAGGGATAGCTAGTGGGATAAAATGAAAATTGAGTTTAAAATAGGGTAGAAATAAAAGAAGGAAATAACAGGAAGTATTTAGAGGATCTGACAAAGATTAAAGTATTGCAGAAAAACAGGAATATAACAGAACAAGAAAATGAGCAACTGCAGGGTGCTTATGAGAAAATAAGGGAGTATTTGGACAAGCTGCATAAGTTTAGAAAGGTTGCTGCTAAGCACTTCTTTTTATATACCAATTCCATTGCTCAAAAACCTGTATAACAATGACATAGGCAGCAGAAAGAAGAAAAGATTGTTGCTAAATTTAGGAAGCTTATGCAAAGAAAAATAACCAGAGATCATGTGGAGGTATTAGAGATGTTTTGGAAATTATATGAAAATTTGTATAGGCAGAAGAATGTGGAAACCAAGAAAAGGCACAAATGGAAACATTTATGGAAAACTTAATCATGCCAAGGTTAGAGGAAGATGAGGTTTAACAGTTAATAGTTAAGGTATGAAGAGATGAGATGAGATGAGATAAAACAGTGATGTATAATCAATCTACGGGGAATTCTGTGGGCGCAACAGTAGACCTGCAGAAGTGGAAAGGTTAGGGACTGGAAGCGTGTTGCCATGACACCAGCTGTCTGGGAAGAAAACAAGAAAATTGGTGGACTACATCATGTGCAACAAAGGTCCAACTAATATATGGTCTTTCTGTGATACACTAGTCCCTTCATTTCCTGCCTTATGAAGAGTGCCTTGAAGCCCTTTCCCTCTACTCAGTTTCTTATAGATTGCTGAGGAGTGATCTATGCCTGGCTTACAGGGCATCCACAAACCCCACACTTATGAATCCCTTACATATTTGTAAGCAAAGAGTACCAGAAATACAAGGTCTAGGGACCCAGAGGCTCCCCAGATGTCCATTCCATATGTTTAGGAGGAACTACAGCTTATTATTTCCGAAGGACCTAGGAGTGTTCCACAAATCCTTGTTAGGGAGGAGATTCCCACTATGCTTATTGAGTATAGGCAGGGGTTTGAGCTGCCTAAAATAGTTGAGGCTGATGTCCCCTTAAAAAAGATGCAAAAGACTAAGCATACTCCTCCTGCTTCTAAGTATCCTCAGCGTTAATGGCAGGATATTACACAGGGTTTGTTCAGTGCCCTTATGGCTTTGAAGTGTCCTCATGGGGTTTCTGTTCCTGCTCACCTGTGGTCTTCTGCTCCTCTCAAGAGGCCTAAGGAGCAGGTTTTGTCTGATGAGGAAGTAGATTCTGATGGGAACTCCTCCCAGGTTCCCTGTCCCTTAGATTTTGGTTCAGAGGAGGAGGATTCTATTAGTCGTGATTCTCCTTTTGAAAAGATTTCCTTTGGAGATGCTATTTCCCATATGATGGAGTTTTTTTTAAGTGGGATTGTGCCCACATTTGTGATGTTCAAAGGGGGTATTATGAACTTCTTCAGATGGAGTTTCCCAAGGTCTCTGCTGTTTCTCCTTTTCTTGCTGCCTTGTTGGATACTTTTCCCTGCAGCTTTTCAGGCTCCTGATTCTCAGCTCCCTGATCCTAAAAAAAAAAATGATAGGTTTACAGATGTCCCTCAGCTGACCCTTCTGTTATTTCTGTATCTTCTGATAACCCCTCTAAGCTTTTGCCTTCTACTAAGCTGCTCTCCTCTGACAAGGACAGCAGAACTATGGAGAGGTTGTGTAAAAAAAATATATACTTCTGCTACTCTTGCCTTCAGGGCTGTCCAGTTATCAGACCCATATGTCCAGGTTTATTCTGGCTCTTCTCTATCAGGCTGATTCTGAGGGTAAGGCTTCGTCCCTCTCTTTGTTAGGGTCCTTTTCTCAAGTAGCTTGCCATTCCATTAAATGTAGTCATGATGCAGCTAACGCATCGTCTAGAGCTGCTGCCTTTGGTTGTTTGTTGAGGGGGTAATCCTGGTTTCACCTTCAGCCTCTGCCTGATGATATCAAGGCCAAGCTTGATGGATGCTCTTCTTGCCAATAAAAATATCTCTGGTTCTGCAGTTGCTGAGCTTTTTAAGTCTCTTCAGGAAAAGGGTAAGGCTATGCAGGGAATGAAACATATTTTCATTTTTCCTGTTCTCAAATTTAAGAGGAATTATAGTACCAAGCCTACCTTTGTCCATAGACAATCTCGCCCTCCTCCCAAGGGTAAAAAGGGTGCTAGAAGGGCTCCTCCTGCTAAGTCTACTCAGACTCCTACAGCAAGCTGGGTTCTGTCTGCGTATCTTCTTCCTTCCTTCCTCAGTCAAGTTCCTCTTTCCTGTCCCTTCCCAGTTGGTTACAGCTCACTCAAGACTCTTGGGTTCTTTCCATCATTTATCAGGGGTATTACATGATTTGGAAATTCCTCTCCCCACCTTTTTGGGCATTCCTTAATCTCCTCAGGAACAGCTGCACATTTTTCCGAATGTTCTTCAGAGCCTTTTGTGTCAAGGAACCATCTAAGTAGTTTTGACTTCTCAAAAGGAGAAGGGATTTTATTCCGTAATGTTTCTGGTTCCCAGAAAAGAAGGCACTTGGAGACCTATTCTGGATCTGTCCCAGCTCAACACCTTTCTAAAGGTTCCTTCCTTTTGCATGTTATCTTCTTCTGCAGGCTTTCCTAGTCTGTCTGGAGCTCAAGGATCCTATCTCTATGTTCCTGTTCATCCCCTTTTCAGGACATTTTTATATTTCTCTTTTGCTTCCTTGCATTTTCAGTTCTCTGCTTTGCCCTTTGGCCTCTCTACTGCCCTAAGGGTCTTCACCGTATGCCTCGCTCCTGTGATTGCTTTCTGCGGGATGATGGGGAAATCAGATCTTTCTTTACTGGATGATGTGCTCATTCAGGCTTCCTCTCCAGAGATTTTGCTTCAGATTCTTCACTAAAATATTTGTCTTATGTGAACCCTAGGGTTTACAGTGAGCTTCCAAAAGTCCTTCTTGTCTCCTTCTCAGGATCATGTTTTTCTTGGGTGCAGGCTCCAGTCGTTCCAGTGCTGGCATCCCTGCCTCCTCCCAAGGCTTTTACTCTGATCTTTCAGTCCTTTTTTCCTCTGGCCTCCATTACAGAGTGTTTCTAAGGGCTCTGGAATACATGGCTTTCACCATTCCTGTGCTTTCTCTGGCCAGACTTCGTATGAGAAAGCATCAGTGGCTCCTAAAGTCAGTCTGGCTTCACTCCTCTCTCATGTCTCAAGTTAGAGTTCCAGTGGTGGATTCGCTAACTGTCCCTCAATCCAGGGCTTCCATTTCAGCCTCCAGTCCCCGTTCAGGAAATCTTTTCAGATGCCTCACATGTGGGGTGGGGAGCTTCCTTCGGTCCTCTGAAAATTCAGGGCCTTTGTTCTCTTCGTCAAAGGAAGGCCATATCAATAACAAAGAGATGAAAGCTCTTGTCCTGGCTCTTTTTAAGCCTTCCATTCTCTCTTCCTTCCAGGGCCCCTCAAAATCTTCACAGACAATACCACAGTGATGTGGTACATCAACAAGCAAAGGGGGACATGGGTCTTACCTCTTGTGTAGACTAGCTCTTCGGGTTTGGAATCTAGCTGTCCAGTATCAGGTGACTCTTCAGGCTGTTTATATTCCTTCAGATAAAAACATTGTGGCAGACTGTCTTAGCAGGTCCATAACACACTCACGAATTAATGCTTCACAGAGATGTGTTTCTGGACATTGTCCACCAGTGGGGTACTCCTCAGGTAGATCTTTTTGCCTTCCCCCTGAACAGACAACTTCCTCTCTTTTTCAGCAGAGTGCCATGTTCTCTGGCTTGGAAGGTGGATGCCCTATCTTTTTCCTGGAAAGGGATGTTTCTTTATGCTTTCCCTCGACTTCCTCTCTTACCAAGAGTCTTGTTCAAGATAGAACAAGACTCTCTCAAAGTCTTGTTGGTGACTCCCTTTTGGTGCAAAAAAGCATTGGTTCCTTCTACATCTAGTGAAGGGCAATCATCACAAAGTGCCTCACAGGGTGGACGTCACACAGGACAAGGGGTCTCTTATTCATCCCACTTGTCCACTGTTCAACTAACAGTGTGGGCAATAGGGTTTTGATCCCTTTTAGACACCTTTTTCTGAAGATGTGCATCGGGTTATACAGGAGGCCAGGAAACTCACTATCAAGAAATTTTATTTGTCTAAATGGAAGAGATTTTCTGTTTGGTGTCTTGCTGTAACCCAGATCCACTTTCTATTGAAGTTCCTTTGATTTTCTCTTATTTGTGTGAGTTGCTCAATGCTGGGTTAGCATACAGGAATGGAGAAAGAAGATTCTGCCGATAGGGATGACTGCAATTAGGGATATAGACAATAGGCAAGAGAGGACTGGAATTTATTGGAGGAAAACTGGCAACGGTATTGGGAGCAAAATAACAAGACCGGGAAACATAACAGAATGGGAGGAGGCCAATAATTTACTTGGACTGCAGGTTAGAGATTGCCTTCCCTATCAAGGATTGATATCAGGATATAGGCAAAGAGAAAGAAGTAGGGGCTCCTAAACGAAAGACCAGCACTGGTAGAGTTTTTGTAGAATTTAGAACAGAAGCGGACGTTAAAGGAATGATTAGTAGAGCATATGAAATGTTGTATGATAAATGTAAGAATCAATCAAAGAAGGTTAGAAAGGAATGGGAAGAGAATTTGGATAAGCAGTTCACAAAGACACAATGGGAGGATATATGTATGTCTAGCATATATGCAACAAAATCTAGAAGATATAGGATTTTTGCTTGTAAATGTTTATGTAAATATTTTTATACTCAAAGTAAACGCCAGAGATTTTTTCCTCTGGTAGACTGCAAATGTTGGAGGTGCGATGGGGAAGAAAGAGGTACTTGGGAATATATTTTCTGGGTGTGTGGTGGGTTGGCAGACTTTAAGCATCCCCTGCATGATGCATTGTCTGAGATGCTGGGTGGGCAGATTGGTGTGACGAGGGAAATTATTTTTCTGAGCTATGATACAGAATTGGAATTATTTAGACATGGTAAGGCCTTGCTCTGTCTAATTATTGTGACTGCCAAAAAAGTAATTACTAGAAAATGGAAATCAAAATTTAAACCAACTATATTAGAAGTAGTGAATATAGTAACAAAGGTAAAACAAATGGAACTGAGATATTTAGAAAAGGGTAGGAGCAAACTACATAGGAAAAAATAGGAATTGTGGGAACAGTACATACAGAGGAGGAATGCAGTTTAAAAGAAGGCAGGACTTAACTGAGCTATGTAATGTTTGACTGAAAATGATTGGGTAGACTATAAGTGAAGTATAATATTTGCAACTTGTAGTGTGTCAGTATGATTTGTGATGTAAAATGCTTGCAAGTAGGATTGTGTCGATGTGGTTCATTTTCATTTATATAAATGTATCATTGCTTATGTCATAAGTGATGGTTTAATAAAGATGTTTCTTGTTTAAAAAAGGAGCAGGAATTGAATAATTTATGTAATATTATTTAGGTTATATGATATATAGCAATAAATTAATACAGTTTGATTACTTTTGTATAGATTTAATTTTGCCTATGTCACAAGTGATAATTCAGTAAAGGATTTTAAAAATGCTGGGTTGGCATATTCTTCTGTTAAAGCCCACCTGTTAGCCATTTCTTCTTGTCTGCCTTTGTCTCCTCCTTTAGCATCTAGATTTGAAGTCAAACAGTTCCTTAAAGGCATCCTTCATATTAGCCCCCGTCCCTCCCCCCGGAAGCCAATTCCTCCTTCCTGGGACCTTAATTTTGTCTTGGAAAAATTAACTCGGGTTCCTTTTGAGCCTGCTGCTTCAGCTTCTTTACAGCATTGCTCTTGGAGGACTGTTTTTCTTTTGGCCCTTACCTCAACCTGACAGGTGTCTGAGATGCAGGCCATCATGGCTGTTCCTCCTTTTTTAGTTTTTCATGAGGACAGGGTGTCTCTTCGTACTAATCCTTCTTTTATGCCCAAGGTGGTTAATGAGTCGTGTCTTAATCAGTCTGTTCATTTGACCACTTTTTTCCCTTCTCTGCAGTCTCCTAGTGGGAAGGTTATCCATACTTTGTATTTACATAGACAACTGAGATATTATTTGGATAAAATAAAAGCCATTCTTAAATCTGAGCAACTTTTGTTTCCTTTCATCCTAGGTTGTTGGGTTTGGCTGTTTTTAAGCAGACTGTTTCTTTATAGATATCTAAAGCCATTTCCTTTTGTTATTCTTTTCATGGGAAAAGCCTTTCTTCCCATGTTAAGGCTTATTCTGCTAGGGCTGTGGCTTCTTATAGGTTCATAGGTTCATAGGTTCATACTAGGCTATCTGCCCGAGGGCATTTACAAGCCTAGCCCATAGTTTTGTGGCTTACGCCACCCCTTTAGTATGGGGAACTATACCCATTATTTTGCTGTGCCTCTGTTGAGCAGTGACACTGAGGTAATCCCTGGGGTATATCTGCGATCTCCCATCCATTGGTCAAGATTTCTCTTGAACAAGGCCAGCGAGGTGCTCTGCCTCACATATACCGGGATTTTATTCCACAGCATAGGGAGTCTTTGGGTGATGAATCTATCCCTCCAGCACGTCCTATTAATAGCCATGTCGAGGTTTACGTCTCCGCCCTTGTGGCTCTGGCGGATCTAGATTTTTGAGGTGAAGCATATTCATCAAATCTGGGTTTGACATGGCCTTGTATGTTAGGCAAAGGTCACCTCTGAGCAAGCGTGCGACTGAATAGAGCTGGAGTTCTTTCAGTCGGGCAGCATAGGACAGATGTTTGAGACCCTTTATCCTTTTGGTGAGGAACTTTGTGGCCTCTCCAGCTGCTGCAAGTGTCGGGTCAGATACATTCGAATGGGGCATTATACTCAATCATTGGTCTGATGAGTGATGAGTATAGGGAGACTATGACCTCCTTGATCTAGATGAGAATCCTTCATGATAAGGTGGGCAATGTAGAAGGTCTTCCTAACTACTTTAGCTACATGGGTGTCGAATGACAGACTACTATCAACCTGGGTCCCCAGGTCCCTGATAACTTCTTCTGTACTCAGTGGATTGCCACCTATTTGCTAGCTAGGGGTAACCTTGTTTTTCGAAGGGTATGACTATGCATTTTTGGCATTTAACTTTAGGCCATGGCTCTGGCACCAGTTATCCGTTTCTGTGAGACCCTTCTGAAGGATATCTGTGTCAGATGTGTTTTCTACTATGGCGCCCAGTTTGCAGTCATCTGCAAACTTTGTCAGCCATAACCCTCCTGTGTTTGCTTGTACTTGGAAAAGTAGATGCCAAACAAGAGTGGGCCCAGGACTGAGCCCTGTGGTACACCACTTGTGACAGGCTTTGAGTCTGACATGGCGCCAGCAACTCTGACCCTGTGGGTTCTGTCACTCAGCCAGTTTGCAACCCATCTTGTGATGTATGGATTAACATTTAAGCTGATGAGTTTTTCAATGATACCCGAGTGGGTATTGTATCAAAGGCCTTCGCCAGATCGAGGTAGGCTGTATGGACTGCCTTTCCCTCATCAATGGCTTTGGTGACTGTTTGAAAAAGTCAACCAAGTTTAGAAGGCATGATCTGCCTTTGACAAAGCCAAACTGGGATGGATCCAAAGTCTGCAAATTCCCTATGTCTTTATTTATGAGGTCCATTATGATCCTCTCCATGGCTTTGCAGATAAGGCTTGTCAAGCTAATGGGCCGGTAATTTCCAGGGTCGGTGGAGGCACCGCCTTTGTGAAGTGGGACCACAGTTGCAGTGCGCCACTCCCTGGGTACGTATCCAGAGGTAAGACTATGATTAAACAGCTGTCCTAGCTGTGGGTTTAATTCCTCGTTGAGTTCGTGGAGCACACAGCCGGGGACACCATCAGGTTTCTTTCTCTTTCTCCTTCTGGATGTACATGTTCCTCTCTTCTCTTTGGACTGTTGTTGCTCCTGGGGCTTTTCACTTCTGAGGATGGTATGTCTGTACATCACCTTTTTGCCCTACACCGTGCACGGGGAGGATACATGGGACATAGGACATCTGTATTACAACCTAAACTTCTGGGGCTTTTTCAAAGTAATGGATACCGATTTCATCCTTGAGGCACCTACTTGGACTTCTCTGCATACTTTTACCAAGCACTATATGTTGGATGTGGTTTCCAGGGCTAGAGCTGGGTTTGCCAGGGCTATCCAGCATGCCCTTCTTGAAGGCTCTGCTGGACCTTCCTCCTGAGCTTTTATAGTCTCTCTACTGTAAGGAATACTGCATCAGTGGTATAGAAGGGCATAGTACAGTTGTGTAAGATCTTATCATAACAGTAGATGTCCTTTTCAGTGTTGCAGTATTCACCCCTCCCTCTTACCCCCTGTTTCTTTCTCTTTCTCCTTCTGGATGTACATGTTCCTCTCTTCTCTTTGGACTGTTGTTGCTCCTGGGGCTTTTCACTTCTGAGGATGGTATGTCTGTACATCACCTTTTTGCCCTACACCGTGCACGGGGAGGATACATGGGACATAGGACATCTGTATTACAACCTAAACTTAAATTATTTGTATGTATAAAGTTGAGTGTCATATGAGAATATATTGACATGTAAAATGAAACTATCATCAAAGACTGGAGCTGAAAGTAGGAGAAGGTGCTGTTCTCACTAGAGATCAGAAGAGACAGGAGACATGATACAGGTGCAAAAGATCATGACACAAGATGTGAAGGGTTCACTGTGAATAGAAAGGACAGAGAAGGAAGGAGGGGGCATAGTTAGCAGATGTAATGGAGTAATTGCTGCCCGGATCTATGAATGCAACTTTTCGGATAGAGGCTTGTGGACCAATGGAATGGCTCTCCAAATAGGATGGAGAGGTAATCCATGGAGGCATTCATGACAGCATGGGACAGGTGGAAGAAAGGTGAGGGAGAGAACAGGGTTGAGAGATAGAATATCAAATGTACTTAGAGGAGACTTGATAGGCTGTTATCAGACAGATGTAATAAGGTGTAAGATGTTTAGTCTGAGATCAGAGAAAGAGGCATCCATATTCATTGTGCAACACCAAGAAACTTTTTTTAAGAATACACTAGGTGTCTTTAAATGGAACTCTGGTAGCTCTTGGCAGTTTTCTGGTTAGTATTGCAGTGCCAATAAGGTGGGATGTGGTTATAATGGAAAGTTAAGGAAAAACCTTCAGGTACATTTCTCAAAGCCTCTAGATATGCACTGAAGAGAGTAAGGTGTCAATAAAACAGAAGTCACATTCATCAAATGAGTATTAGGGTTTGTAGTGTTAAGCATCAAGAATCAATTTATCAGCTTTCAGAATTTTTTTACTAGTGGAATATGTAAGGAACCTTTTGAGAGACTAATGCAGTACTGGGTTACAATTATGTTATTGTGGTAATCTACAGAAGCATTCGGGGCACACATTGTAAAGTCATCAAATATGTATGCATGTATTTTACAGCGTTCTGTGCTTTAGTAAAAAGTGTTTTCTGTACTCTCAACAGACTTGGAAGAATGAAGGATTTTTTGCATTGTACAAGGGATTTTGGCCAAACTGGCTACGACTTGGCCCATGGAATATCATTGTATCCTTTGCAGTATTTACATTTGGACTTTTTACTGTAGTTAAATGGTATTTTAGAAGTGTTGTTCATCTCGTCAACCTAAAAACTCCAGGTCAGCTGGGATCCCTCTTAACTCTTAGTCCTTCTCAAGCTTGCTGCCACAGTTTCCCAGTCTACTACCAAGAGGTAGCAAGCATCCTGAATTGCTGTTCAGGCCAGGCTTCACAGCCCTTTCAGGTAGTGAGATCTGACAGTCACTGGCAGGGTGTCTAATAGGCTAGACATGCTGCTAGTTTTCCCTTTATTATGAAAAAGCTGCTTTTTTGTGCTCAACACCTCTTGATTTTTATGTCATAGGTAGCTATAGGTACCTCCCTACTGGCAACTACTGATGATTTTCAAAGTGCTAGTTCATTTCCTCCTTCTGGTTTCCCCCCTCAGTGGTGGAGAGCTACTATTGTGTGTTCTGTTGTACCCATTTTTCACCCATTTTGACTCTCCCTGGACACATACCCATTCTTGCGCTCGTGATGCTGGTGTTAGTCAGAATAACATTTGTGCCAGAAGTATAGTAAGAAATACTTATTTTGTAGCTTGCATTGCATGTCTGTCTTGGGTTAATGAATAGGTTATGATAATGAATGGTGTTTCTTGTTTTGTTTGTATTGCTGTAGTCTTTAAATATTGTACAGGCAATGTCACTAATAAAGACTTTTTTTTTTATAAATGTCTTTATATATTTAAGCTGTCTCATATGCATGCTTTAATTACTTATACAGGGGTGATTTATTAGACCAATTGGTCTTTGCATTTTGTAATACCTAGATCTGAATTTTACCTTCTGCTTTATGTTTTGGAATTCAATCCAATGGAAAAGACTTTAAATCTGCCAGAACAAAAATCAGCATATTTATTTCACCTTCTAGTGCTAACGAACACTATTGTTTAACTCTAGCCTTCAAATGTAATGTTTCTCTGTATAGGATAGAAATCCACCTAACTCTTGGCTTCCCTGCTACATAGCCTTATGTTTGGTAGTTGCCCTTTGCTAGCAAATAAACTCCAGATTAATACCTTTCCTTGTTCAATAAAAGTGACTTGGGGTATTTGAAAAAGAAAAAAAAAAGTTCATTAAAACAGGCTGTACTCCATAAGGTCCCAAAACAGAGTACCTTGAACTCCCTGCTATCAAGGTTTTCCACTAAACCTAGTAAGAAAGCCTTTTCCAGACAAGAGACAGCTGTGTAGAACTTCCTCTATATTGATTTGAGAAGCACGGAATACCATGAAACATTCAAGACCACACTGCAGAAGTACCTAAAAGGACAAAGTACTTGCGCCAGCATTAGAGGTGTTAGATAACCATTCTAACTACTGCCCTATTCTAACTACTGTCTTGTTCTTTGTTTGCTAGTCTTATGCATTTCCTCTCTAGACCTTTAGACCAGAGCTTCTTCTGGGATTACTGAATGAAAACATTCTCATTTTTAAATTTGTTTTTCTTGTATTGAAACAACTGATCTCTTATTTATGCACAGTGATTGATTAAATCTGCTGTAAATGTGTCCCTGCTTTTGTTTTGTTAAATCTGGTATCTTACTGACATTATAAGAGATGTCTATAAGTTTCTATTTTTTGATATCTTATATGTATTCTATAGTCTTTTATCAGGGGCCCTTGTTGATAGGTCCTTAGTTAGGTATATCTTTTTCCACTAATGTTTATTTACAGTTTAATAAACGGGATAGCCCCACTCGGTAGAGGCCATTTTCAGTGGGAACCAGGGAAGTAAAGCTTCAAATAAAGATTTGCAGCATTATGAAATTAAATTTTGAAATGTGCGTGGTACATTAAATCAGTAAAAAATATACTTACAAATCAAAGTGCTGGACATTCAGTTAGAGAGATTAACGTCGTCAGTACAATGGTGGTACATGCATAGAATACTAACAATCTTCGGTAAAATAGTGCATTATGTTAAGAATCAACAACCCACCAGTCATTAGGAAAAACTAAGATCTGTTGATGTCCTTCAAGGATGCATCTGCAGTCATCACATACGGGTTGTCCTGCCTCAGGCAGCCCTTCGGTCGGCCGGATTCCAAAGTCCTGGTCCGGCGTCGGCTGATGTCGCCCTTTCCCCGACGTCAGAGTGCCTGGGATATAAAAACGTCAGCCGACGCCATCTTCCTCAGTCTTTATTGCCGCGTGGTGCCCGAAGCAGAAGCAGTTCGCAAGTGCCGGTCGGCCAGCTCCTGTAATTCAGCTAAACCGAAGACTTCAAAAGCTAAGTACCCCGTTGGGGACTCTTTCTTGCCTCAGCCGATGTCAGATAAAATTAATAATTGCTTAACTTGTGGGAAACCAATACCTCATAAGGATTTCCACTCATATTGCCTACCTTGCCTAGGCCCAGACCACGACGTCTCGGCCTGTTCCGCCTGTGCTTCCTTCAACCGACGCATTCTAAGACATCGGGCGGAGTTTGCAGAGGAATTTTTTGGGGCTAGTTTTGCTTACAATATGCCGTCGGAGACTCCGACTTCACATTTAATAAGAAACGGAAGGACAAAGACCGACACACGCGGTCCGCGGTTTCGGCTGAAACCACGGCCAGGCCTACCACGAGTGTCTCTGTTTCGGCTGAAACAAGAGTCCTTGGTACTTCCGTCCACCGAAACCGTACAACCGACAACCTCGGCCCTGGAGGCCACTACTGTATCGGTTATTGAATCTCCATTGGAATCTGGTGTCCAGGAACCTTCCGACACCATTCCCTTAGACAAAACTACACCAGCACGTGGTGCAGCCAGGCCTCCTGCATCCATGTCTATTAAGGCATTCTCAAGGGCTAAAGCTGCTAAACACTCAAAAACTATGCCTCCCAGGGTTATCCCTCAGGGACCCACTACAGGTTCTCAGATCCTTAGTCTAGCAGAGGACCTTATTTCATTAATCAGGGGCTCTCAGCCTCATCCAGACAGGGGCTCCCAACCTCCTACAGAAAAAAGGCCCAGGGTTGAGCCCTCTGATCCCCTCTCCTCAGATGAGGCCTCTGATGGCTCTGCTCTCTCGGACTACCAGGAGGGGGCTTTTTCGGCCTACGAGGATTCTGATGCAGAGGAATCTATCCCTTCGGCCTCCCCTCCTGAAGAGCTGTCTTTTGGGGAAACTCTGCACACTATGAGGGAGAATTTCCAATGGCAGGGCCAGGAATTTTCTGATTCCAGGAAGAGATTAAGGACCTTCTTGCATTTGCCTCAGCATAGACCTTTGGCTATTCCCCCCGTTTTGAATGTCATTGATGATGTGTACTTGAGTCTAGCACAACCCCTGACACTCTCCCTCCGGCTCCTGCCAAACCCGATAGGTATTACAGGGTCCCGGAATCACATCTTTTCCTTTACAAGGCCCACTCTGCTGATCCAGAAACTATTTCCCAGGGTCCTAAAGGGGTTGCAGCTGTCACTACTAAAAATCCACTCCCCTCTGAAAGGGAGTCCAGGGCTTTAGAGCGATGGGGTAAAAAAGTGTATACTTCTGCTACCCTTTCTATGAGGGCTTTAAACTGTCAGTTTCATATGATACAGTACCAAGAGTATTTGTTAGATGAATTGCATAAAAAAACTGTCTTCACCTGAACCCCTAGATCGTAAATCACTTCAGGATCTGGTACATAACTCTCAACAGGTTGGCAACCATTTCTTGCAGTGTGGTTATGATGCATTGGAGGCTTCATGTAGGTCAGCTATGACAGGTGCAGTCATACGTAGGCATGCTTGGCTGAAGGAACAATCTCTGCCAGACCATGTTAAAGCAAAGCTTCTAGATGCTCCACTGGAAAATCAAAAGTTATTTGGCTCCACTGCTCAGGAGGTCTTAAAGAAATTTGAAGAAAAGGCAAAATCTGTACAAACAGTCAAAGATTTTATGCAAGTCCAACCACCAAGATTCAGCAGAAATTGGCCTTCCAAGAACTGGTCCTTTCCAGACACACAGAGATTTCAGAGAGGCAAGAACAGGCGTGCCAGAGGTAGAGGGCAAGCTAGAGGCTCCTACAGAAGATGTCAATGGCAGCCTCCCAACCAGAGAAGTAGTGCAGGGCCTACAACTGCTGCACAAGGACAGACTCAATGACTTTACTTTGACACCGCCAACCAGGGCTCAATTGGAAGCACCTTTGGGCAGAAAGCTTTCCTTATTTTCAAAAAACTGGCACATTATTACAAGGGACAAATGGACACTACAGATAATAGACAAAGGATACAGGTTCCATTTCCACACATTACCGAAAAGAAAAGGCATGCCGGACCTGCCAGCAAATCAAAGGGCAGAGGCTTTGAAACAAATCTCCAACTTAATGCAAATGAAAGCAATAGAAAAGGTTCCTCTCTCAGGACAAGGCCAAGGATTTTACTCCAGACTCTTCCTTGTTCCAAGAAAAGAAAAGAAAAGCAATGGAGGCCTGTTCTCGACTTGTCCGCACTAAATACTTATCTCATTGTGCCAAAATTCAAAATGCTGACTCTACAGCAACTCCTTCCCATGCTGGGCAAGGGGTCTTGGCTGGTAACTCTGGACCTCAAGGAGGCATACCTGCATGTCCCTATCAGACATAGCTGCAGAAGACACCTCAGATTTCTTGCAGGTTCAGAGCATTATCAATTCTCAGCATTGCCCTTTGGCTTATCTACTGCGCCCAGAGTATTCACAAAATGCCTGGCATCAGTAATTGCACACTGCAGACTTCAGGGGATGCAAATATACCCGTATCTGGACGACTGCCTTATACAAGCGGACAGCCAACAAATTTTGGTAAAACACTTGAATTATGCCATCTACCTACTTCAGGCCTTGGGATATACAGTCAACATTCACAAGTCACGACTTGTACCATCCCAAAGAATAACTTTTCTGGGTGCGAATCTAGACACAACCACCCAAATGGCTTTCCTCACAGAAGAAAAACAAAGTCAACTACCGGATTACTTCAAAAACCTGTCAAGACAAACTCAGTTGACTGCAAGGAAAATCCTGCAGGCCCTGGGTTACATGGCTTCTTGCATTCTTCTGATTCCTCAAGCAAGGCTACATATGAGGAAACTACAATGGTACCTAAGGAGTCTATGGACTCAGCACAGTCACAGCTTGGAAACTTTGATACCACTCATCCCATGCCTTCAAAGGGAATTTCTGTGGTGGGCTCAAGCAAGCCAGTCAAACAGGGGTCTGCCCTTCAGCAAGCCAATAGCCAGCCAAACCATTACAACGGACGCTTCAGACCACGGATGGGGGGCGCACATGGAGGGAAGGTGCATTCAAGGACTATGGTCACAAAACAAGCTACGCATGCACATAAACCAAAAGGAAATGCTGGCAGTGATACATGCAATCGAGGCCTTCAAGTTATTTCTACATCAAGGCCACCTGCTAATAAGGACAGACAACACTACAGTTATGTGGTACATAAACAAGCAAGGAGGCACCCATTCCTACCCTCTTTGCAGACTGGCAATGAATCTATGGGAACTTTCCTTGACACTCAATATACAGCTGCAATCCCAGTTTGTGCCAGGAAAGGACAATATACTGGCGGACAGCTTAAGCAGGAACATCATGGATGCACACGAATGGATGCTGCACCCAGACATCTTCCATCAGATAACACAATCATGGGGGAGACCGGACATAGACCTCTTTGCCTCCCCACTCAATCATCAGCTGGAGAAATTCTGCTCAAGGATATACCACCCACAAGCATGGAAAGTGGACGCTCTCTCTTTCAGCTGGAGAACTCTAACAGTGTATGCATTCCCACCTCTTCCATTAATGACCAAGGTCTTACTGAAGATCAGGGCAGAGCAGCCAAGAGTGATTCTGATAGCTCCGGACTGGCCAAGACAGCACTGGTACCCACTGCTAAAAAGCATGTCACGGACGAAACCATGGCTTCTTCCACAATGGCCGCTTCTCCTGACACAGCACAATTACAAAACTCTGCATTCCAACCTGAAAACATTACAACTAGCTGCCTGGAAAATACCTTGACTCATCACCAGGATAAGCTATCCAAGAGAGTGAAGGATATCATCATGGAAGCTCGCAGGCCTTCCACAAGAAAGGCATACTCAGCAAAATGGAAAAGATTTCATACCTGGAGCACCTCAAAGGGCGTAGATGTAACAGTTATGAGCATGGCACATATCCTGGAATATTTAGCAGAAATGCTCCACAATGGCCTGTCTTACTCTTCCATTAAAATTCATGCTTCAGCAATTTCAGCAGAGTACAATACTGATCCACCTGTCTTCTCTCATCCTCTCCTAAGACAGTTTCTAAGAGGAATTAAAAACATTAATCCCCCAAGGAATCCACCAGTGCCTACTTGGGACCTTAACTTCGTGTTGGAAAAACTAACACTGCCTCCCTTTGAACCAGCAGCATCTGCAGAACTACAGTTCCTGTCTTGGAAGACTGCTTTGCTTCTGGCCATAACCTCAGCAAGAAGAGTATCTGAGTTACAGGCCCTCATGGCAGTGCAGCCATTTCTTATCTTTCATCAAGACAGAGTCTCTTTGAGAACCAATCCTTCATTTATGCCAAAGGTGGTATCCAGGGTCTCATTAAACCAAGCTATTCACCTGCCTACCTTCTTTCCAAATCCACAAAACAAAGGGGAAAAGCTTCTGCACACCCTGGACATACACAGACAGTTGCGCTACTACTTGGACAGAATTAAAAGTAACAGAAAAACTGACCAGCTGTTTGTAGCATATGCTGCTAGTGCACAAGGAAAAGCAATTTCAAAACAGACACTTTCTAAATGGATAGGAAACTGCATTCGTTTTTGTTACTCCTTTCATGGAAAAAATGTGCCAGCTAACATTAGATCTCATTCGACCAGAGCCACAGCCACCTCCACAGCCTTCTTAAGAGGGGTGGCTACCAAGGACATTTTAGAAGCTGCTACATGGAGCTCCGTGCATACATTTTCCAAGCATTACAATTTACCTTTATATTCCAGATCCAGAGCAGGCTTTGCTACAGCACTCCTGCAGAGCATTTTAGCTACACCATCCTTTACATAGATCCTCCACCCCCAGATTGGCTATGGTATTCTACCCATATGTGATGACTGCAGATGCATCCTTGAAGGACATAGTACAGTTTTGTACCTACCATAAATGTAGATGTCCGATAGGTATGCATCTGCAGTTAGGTTTTCCCTCCCTCCTTCCCCTCTGTGGTATTTATTGGGTACTTATCCCTCTCATAGCTTGCTGGGGTTATCTATTATGGTGTATTTGTTTTATATATATATATATATATATATATATATATATATATATATATATATATATTTCTGTGCATGTTTGGAGTTTATTGCATTCCTCCAAATTTAGCCTTCCTTAGAGGGCACCTGGCATCTGGGGCAAGAAAAACTGAGGAAGATGGCGTCTGCTGACGTTTTTATACCCCAGGCGCTCTGATGTCGGGGAAAGGGCGACATCAGCCGACGCCGGACCAGGACTTTGGAATCCGGCCGACCGAAGGGCTGCCTGAGGCAGGACAACCCATATGTGATGACTGCAGATGCATACCTATCGGACATCTACATTTATGGTAGGTACAAAACTGTACTTTAGTTTTCTTCTGTCTTCTCCTTTACCCATAATGCACCAAACCCAAATACCTCGGATCTCTTTGCCACTTCAAGCAAAAGCATAATCTCCCATCTCTCTCGAGCGTTCGTCAGAAAAGTGTCACATTTTTTTGTTCACTTCCTTACTTCATAAACCTTTATATTATTATCCCTTACCTTCCTCTATAAATTTCTTGTTTCTTGCAATTTCTTAATTTTTTCTTCTGTCTGTCGTACAATTTTTTCTGTACCTCTTTTAGTATCTTTCTTTCCTCTTCGATGCTGTTGTAGCACTTTTTTTTACCATTGTTGGTATTTCCATCTCTCTCTTTTTCTCTTATTCCCCTATTTAAAAAAAAAAATTCTTCTGTTTTATTGTATGTTATTGTTAAGGATTTTTTCTTTGGTAATGGATAAACTGAAAGGCTTTAAAAAATGTGTGAAGTGTGGGCACAAGCTGCCACTTTCCGATGCCCTCACACACTATGTGTCTATTGTTTAGGTCCTCTCCATTTAGAAGAGGATTTCTCAATTTGTCATGGTTTTAATCCTTGCACATTGGTAGAATGCAAAAACAAACTGATACTGAAAGGTCTTCTTCCTTTGGAGAGGCTATATTGGAGGGTTTTTCTTCCTCTAAAATAAAAGCTACAAAAGTTAAAAAAAAAAAAAAAAAAAAAAAAAACTTTCTTCCTCCTCCTCAGCTTCAGACTCCTCGAAAAATTGGTCTCAAAAGGACCCAGTCTCAACCCCAGATCCGAAAAACACTAAAATTCAAGATCCTGTTAAGGAAAGATGATCAGATCCGATGCCTCCTAAGTCGGATCCGATGGAGTCAAAGTTCTCTGATCTGACTTTGTCGGATCCAATGCAATCTGCCAAATTACTACCCAAAACAAGGTACACTGTCACTTTATCCAGTTCCTGACATGGTACCTTCTCCATTCTTAGAAAGACCCAGGTTTCCATCCATGTACTCCACTCGGTCTTCCAGAAGCCTTACAGAAGAAGATGTAAAGAGACTGGTTAAGAAGATTCTCTTGATGCAGAGTCAGATTGGTGTCCCTTCGGCTCCTAGCCCTCTGGGTAAGGAGATCCGCATATCTGCTATTCTCTCATTACAGATTTCTCCTCTGACTCCTAAGGGCTTCGATTGCTTTGGATCCGGAGAGCTCCAAGAACTGTAGCCTACCTGTTCAATCTAAGGTGTTGCATTAGACTCTGAAGCTTTCAGAGCCGTCTCTGCACCTCAGAGCCGTGGCACTGAATAACTTGGCTTCGGCTTCCATGTTGAAGGTTTTGCCCTCAGAGCAGAGCAGGGGAGGTATATGATTTAGAAGCTTGTCTTCTCAAATCCGTTGGTCTCTCTCTCTCTCTCTCTTTCTCTGTTTCTCAGCCACTCTGCCTTCAAGACTGTGAATAGAGTATTTTCTGCCACGACAGTTCTGACAGATCCTTCCCCCTTGGATCCTGAGTTATTTGCTATGATGTGTCAGTACTCAGAGCTTCACCATCTCCTTCCACAGGGACAGCCAGTACAAAAACCCCAGCTTTCCTCCCAGGGAATTGTAATCTCCTCTTCTGATGCCTTCCCAGAACACTCACTGAGGAAGTCCCTAAGAAGAAGACATGTAAGAGGAAGCACTTACGACTCCCCAAAGGAGTCCATCATTGAAGACATGGGTTTTGATGAAAGCGAAGGGTCCGATCACCTCCTGAAGATGTCTCCTTTGGAGACATCCTAGAAATCCTTAAGCAGAGAGGTGGTTGGACATCCAAGAACCTTATGCCTGAGGAATCTATTCTCCTGGATGTTTTTGGTACTTGACCCTCTACCTCCTGGGTGACTCTGCCCTCCGATGAGCTCATTGACTTGCTCTCACTGAAGGCGTGGAAGGACCCTGACACCAAATTGGAGGGAGCAGTTACTGAAAAAGAAAGAACAGGTTATTACATTGTTGATACAAGAAGATGTTTAGAGTGGTCTCTCATAATCTTCTCAGATTTTATCTGTCTTTTGTGATGAGGTAGATTTTTCCATAATACAGGAAAAATGCATTTTTCATGATATTTAGCAGATGTTTTGTGCACGTTTTTCCTGTATTTAGCAGATATTTAAGCACGATTAATCATGTGTAAGGTCTTTGGAGGAGTCTCAATACACGTAACAATGCACACTGTGACATAACACTACTGCTGCCTAAATGTGTCCTTAAAGCTTCCCTTTTTTTTTTGTTTTGCTTCTTGCATATTTTAGAGTTCAAACCTTTCTGTCATCTCTGAAGTCCTGCATTCAAGTGCCGAAACCCAAGTGCAATACGTGTCAATGCAGCAAACAGATTACCAGCCAGGACCCTCTTTGATATTGCCTGTACTGTCTTAGGAAAGATCACAAAGATGACAACTGCTAATAGTGACAGATGTTCAACCTGGTTACTTGATAGCATCAGAGGAGAAAGTTGTTGGCCTTCTTTGATAACCAGGAAAATGGCAGTTGAGTACTGTTCTTGTGGAGGCTGGCAGGAGGGTTCTACTCATAGCCTCACAATCCTAGGAATAAGTCAGAACATTTTCATGTACAGAAACTCCTTGAATTAAGTCCAGTGTTCACCCCCACCCAAACTCTGCAGATGAGCATGCCCTTTGCTAGTAAGGGTTAAAGCCAAGACATGTCTCGTGCTTCAGTTCTAGATGAGGGGATCTGGGAGATGCACCCTCAGCAACCATCTTTAGGGACTGTATTCCAGTGTTCCTGAACCACCCTACCTTTAGTCTGAGCTTGTGATTGACCTGCCTAATCCCAAAGAGCAGCGGCTTGAGATATATAGTCACCGATGAGCAATAATCAGGATTGAGGTTGTCCCCCAGGATGACCCATGGCCTGCTTGGTCAAGCAGGTCTGGATCAAAGGGACTGGTCACGCACACACTGGAAGCCCACAGTAATCAGGTTTGCTGTCATAATTTCCTAATCATTGTGAGGAACTGCAGAATATCAACTAAAACAGGCGAACTGGAATACAGCAGGAAGAAACAGAGAGCGATGACCAATAAAACTTATGGAGATCATTAAGAATAATTCTAAGTCTCAAACACCTAATTTTAACTGCTTTATTATCTTCTTAATCAATAAAATCAAGAAGCATATTGTGGCAGCTGAAACTATACCTGAACAACCCAGCCCTACAATTGTGCCATCTGATTTCAGTACACCAAAAAGTTCCATAGTTTCCTTTACTGCTGATCAGTTAAGACTAAAATGGTCTGTATGTTGCTGGACATCCTGCAGTCTATTCACACCATTATTTCTGGCCCCCCTGCATCCCAGCTCCCCTAAAATGGCTGAGCCCATTATTTTAAAAGCACTAGCTCACATAATTAGTCTATTTCGTATGTTTGGAATATTCTTATTATCGTTTAAGCACGACTTAACACTGTGTTTTTGCAAGGTGTGTTTTTCCATTCCCTTCCCAGGATTATCAGCCTGTAGCAAACCTGAGCTGCTTGAGGAATGTGTCAGAAAATGTGTCCTACTGTCCAAGGCCCAGCATGGCTTCAGAAAAGGTTTTAACACCTTGTTATATGCTGTATTACCAATATGCTCTCTGAGGGTATGGAAAAGAGGCTGTAGAAAAAAATCAGCATTTGTGAACATGGGAAGTATATTCAAATCTGGTGCTCAAGACCTTTTTTGTGTTTACCTAAAAGATTAGACTTTGGTAAAGGGGTAGTTAAATGGATGCAGAATTACATTTTGAACATGACTTTTACAACAGTTGTGGATGGGAATAGCTGTGAATTAGGCTTCTTCAGGTTTAGGGGTGCCATTGCTTGGCTTCACAATGTAGAAGGATAACAAAGACAACCCAAGATTGATTAAAAATTCTGGTGATGGAGGATCTTGGCCAGGGAGGGTGGAAGTGAACAGCTGACACTGTCTTACCAGTGTTAAGGGAAGGAGCGGGTATGATCTTCTACAGTGCTGATACCTACTGGAGAAAGAGGTGTACTGCATGTAGCACTAAGAACTGGAAATGTGTGTTTGACTCTGCTTAGCCAAATCCACACAGCAGCCATAATGGGATGGGGTAGGAATCTGAGCATTCACGTGCTCCGGATTGTGTGGAATGCTCCACATTTAACATTAACTTAGCCGACTGTTCCACGTTGAACAGTGCTGGCTCCACCTTGTGACTTTTGATTGGCTCATATACTGCAATGTGGTATACAAGCCAATCAAGTCACTGCTCCTAAGGCAAAGGTAGCTATTGAGGATGCAGAGAATTCATCCAGTCCTGTTCCACTACTAGTTTTCGCACCACTGCAATCCATTCAAAAAAGACATTGCAGGGAGTAGAGCGAGAGAGAAAGATAAGTTATTGTTTTGATTTTGAAGAGGGCCGTTGTGATTTTCTTATCCAGACCTGAGGATTTAATTTATTGTGCTATGGATGGGTACGATTCAGGCCTGGGTAACAAGATGCAGGACAGCTACTGTAATGTGTTTGGTTCATAGGTAGGTACTAGGCTATCTGCCCGAGGGCATTTATAAGCCTAGCCAGACTGTGTCAGCTTTCGCTGCCCCATTGATTAATTAACTGAGCCTCTGTCAAGAAGAGCCAATGAAGTGATCCCAGGGGTGTATTTTCTGTTACCCATCCACTCGTCAAGGTTTCTCTTGAAGAGTGTTAGTGAGGGGCTCTGCCAAATGTAGTTTGGAATTTTGTTCCAAAGCATGGGGAGTCTCTGTGACAGGAATCTATCCCTCCAGCATGTTCTATTTATTGTTGTGGCAAGGTTTAGCTCACTAGAGCGAATGGCTCGCAGTGACTTGGATTTCTTTAGGTGGAGCATGTTCATCAGTTCCGAGTTGGACATGGCTTTGTAAGTCAGGCAGAGATCACCTCTGAGTATGATATGGGTACAGTGAACACAGGAAACCAGTTTAAAAGATACTTTCTTAATTTATGCATTGGGTTCTCTAATAAACCTGTCTTGAATTGTTGCAGCAGTGTTATAATGCTGAAATTAAAAATGAAGTGGGAATGTGCTGTAGGCCAGAAACTGTTATTTTAACTTTTTTTTTTTACTGTTGAGTAAAATGGGGTAAGTTTGCTTCACTTGCATTATCCTTCGCTGCTCAAAGGATATGCAGCCAGGCAAATTAGATTACATCTGAGTATGTGTCACACACTCAGTATGGCTGCTGTTTGTTGTAGTTGTGTTTCATCTTACTCCATCAGTATATGTAATTTTCACTCTTTGGGGCAGGAGTACAGTATTTGTTGTCTAGTTTACTGAGGTAAAACTGTTCTGCTTAAAATCCAGAATTTGATTATTTTATATTTGACAAAAATGTTTATCCTAATGGTGTGTGTGTCAAGACTGTTGAAACTTGAGGGCTGCAGTGCAGCGACTTGTGTGCCAAACCACCAAACAACCTGAGGTAAAACTAAAAGGATCTACTAAAAAGGCTGAGATTTGCTTAGTCACTTAAATTGGGAGTGAGATGGTTGTGGTAGTGCTGTTGGACTGCTGCTGGGAGCTAAAACTTTAGATTTTTTGTTCCTGCCTGATCATTTGCTGTTGAGGGGTTGTGGACTTCTGTTGGAGCTGCAGCTGCTTTGTTCCCCTAATTGGTCTGAGGTACGTGGCTGAATGTACATTGTACTGCTCAAACAGAAGTAGGACTTTTCTGTAAAACTTAGTGTCAGCATTTGATTATTTATTTTATTTTATTTAGGTATTGACCAGTCCCTGATTTTGACTTCAGTTTTTACCTCTGTCCCATTTAATCCTTCCTAAAATTGGTAACTTGGAGAAAAGATTGTGAATTACACTTATGACAAATTTCAGAAAATGTATATTAAGTCGCATTCTCTTATTCTGTCAAGAGTCTGTGTAATAGTAGAAATATTTTGTGTTCCTTAGTAATCCTGGATTTGTCCCTGATTCTGCTCAAATTTGTCCAGGCTCCATGGCAATGGTGCATTTTTGCACAGTGCAAAAATAGGGTGTTCCACATTTTGATTGTTTACCACACATTGCTAGGGTGTGTGTTCCACATTGGTCTCTTAAGAAGTTGAGACCTATGGTGGGAATCTGCACGTTCTCAAGTGGAACCATAGCAGGCTTTCGAGTCAACTGCCGGAGGAGGGGTTAAAACAGAAAAATTGAAGATTCATCTCATAGCTGCTTTGATGCTGGCTGTGCTACAGACGGCTGTCTACCCAGTGATTGGGAACCAGTGGGTGTAGTGGCATTGGCGAGATTATCAACCAACACAGGGGATGGAGAAAAGACAAGACTTAGAACCCCACAACATGGGAACATTACTAGCGATCACAGGGGACTGTAAGAGGCCTAGCTTTATTTAGTTTTATGTAGACAAACTTAAAAGCTGTTGCCTCCCTTTATGAGTACTTAATAGTGCCCACCTCCCAAATCAAGAAGGGCCGTACCTGATAACCCTGGTGTAAATTTATGCCTACCCACACTATCATCAAGACTAGGCTTAAAGGCAGAACAGCTGCTACTTTGACCAGTAGTGGTAATTTATTCCATAGGCTGGGAATATGTTGAGTTAGGAACCTGTCCCACCAGTGACTCTTTATTTGTTGATGTAATTTTAGATCCCTAGTACAGGTGTTTGTAGAGCCAATGGTTTTGCAAATAAGTAGGAGATCAGATAGGATCTGGTCTTTCATGGCTCAAAAAACAAGACACAGTTCACCTCGGAGTAGCTGGTAGGCTACTGAGTATGAGAAGAGTTGTACTAATGTATCTGGAGAGTTGAAGGATGTAGGCATTTAATTGTTTTTTTTTTTTTTTTTTTTTTTTTGGTTAAAAATCAATGGGGACCTTTCCAGTTGAGTAATATGCTTAGACTTGTACATACCAAAGGGGCCACTGTATTCAGTGCTAGTTGTCTGATAAAGAAAAAGTACATTGGTGAGATGACTTCTTTAGATCTTGAAGATATTCCCTTGCAAATTAACTGAGCCAAATAGAAGGATTTGCGTACTGTAGTTGTCACCTGATGATCTAATGAGAGTAGACAGCATATGGATTTACATAAAGTTTGAAGAACTACATAGTTTAATGTAAGCACTCATAGAAAACAAAACAAATGCATTTTCACTTAAGCTTCTTCAGGTAGTCCTCAGAAGTTGTGTTTGGTATCTGCTTTCTTTGTTATTTGGCCATACTTTACCATAGTTTGAGATTCTACTTATTTATTTTTTGGATTTACATAAAGTTTGTTTTACTATTTATTAATACTAACATGAGGAATAATGTCAGAAACCTTGGCCTGGTCAAGATAAGCAGTGGTGTGTATATTGACTATTGTCCACAGTCTCCGTAACCTTTTCAGAGAAGTTTGTTCATAAAACAGGACCTGCCCTTAACAAAAACAAACTGATTGGAGTCTAAATCAGTTAAGTTGCCTGGGTCTACATGAATGACATCTGCTGTGATACCTTCCAAAGCTTGGTGTATAAGGCTGGTGAGGCCAACAGGCCTATAATTACCTTGGTCTGCAGAGGGGGGTCTCCCTTGTGTAGAGGAGTAACACTGGTTGTTCTCCAGGCATCAGGGCAAAAACCTTCAGATAGACTAAGGTTAAATAGTTTTAAGTAGAGGATAGTGCATTCTTGGCACTGACAAGAATGCAGTCTGATATGTTATCTGGTGCCTTATTTTTAGTCTTTGATAGGGATGTTAAGACTTGTTCCATGGTGATTACAGGGGAAGCTAAATTTCAGGTATAGTAGGCACAAAAATGTGGGTAGGTTGTATACATTTAGCACTAAATTATTCTGCTAATATGTTTTCTATATCCTTGGGATTGGAAGTTGTAATGTTATGGATGTTCTTATTGCATTGTTGAACACTATTCCTTAATTTCTTGACATAACTGAAGACAGATTTGTAGTTGTCTTTGGTATCTGTAGCAACCTTAAGTTCACACTACTTTGTAGTAGGATTCTTAAGTTCCTTGCTGGCATGTTTCATTGTGGTTTTGACATAGGGAGATGGGTATTTTTTAGAATTTTTCATTAATTCCCCTCTTTTGTTTTACAGTTTATTAATACTGGAGTTCCACCACACAGGTATATTCCTGAATTTACCATTATATTTAGGGCAGATGGATATAAACATTTCCATGCAGCTGTTTAGATGCTGGTAAAAATTGGTGGTGAATGTGCCATCCCCCCAACAGGGGATTGTTGGAAATTTTACATAGGTCATCTACAAGTTGAAGTAGGCTTGCCCTGGAAATGTCCCCAAGGATGGTTTCATTTGGTGGTGGAGTGTTATCATTAAACGTGAGAGTGAAGGTGTGGTCAGATTTAACCGGGGATAAGAAGATGCGTAATGCAGCACAGGCAGAGTAACTACATAGATATGAACATGTTTGAGTTGAATTAGGGTCCCAAGGTCGGTCATCTTTCTGTTTAGACTCCTCGCACTGAGTAATGCTACAATGATGATGATTGAATTTGGTTTTGTTTGATATGTAGATTAAAAAAGGCACTATAGGGGCAACAAAGGTTTTAGCCAGTATGCAGAAGACGTGGTATGAGAGATGTAAGCCATCCCTGGTGAAACAGGAAATGTCTGCCATCTCATCCTTGACTGATACATGCTGGATCCTCTTAGAACGACACCAACTATTTAGCCAATTATCTTGTCGTGGTATCTAGGCATCAGTTTTGGGAAAGGCAAGATACTACTCAAGACCAGTATCTTTACTGCCTCTAATACATGCATAGTCAGTTCCATCATGTATCTCTAGGTGGAGCACCTCAGGTCATTCACTCCCAGATGGGCCCATCACTAGGTCGTAGTCATACTTGTTAGGTTTAAGAGACCGTAGGACTCTTATAACATTGTGTATCATAACACCAGTTCTTATCCAGTCTGGTGAGTGTGGAGCCTTTATGCTTAACTGTAGAGTCACCTATGATTAAAACATTTCACTACATGGCAGCAGACTTTGCAGGCCTTAAAGCTTAGGCCTGCTTTTTTGGAGACTTTTCTGAACTGTGTGCAGTTGGAGTATGTGGGAATGGAGAAGGAATTGGTGTTACTTGGTGTGCTGAAGGCTGAGAAGTTTGTGTATTCTAGAAGGCATTGGCAAACTTTTCTTTACAACCACAGCATCTGTTGTAGGCTAAGTGGTGTGCTGTGACTGCGGCATTATGTGATGCTTACAGATGAGGCTGATGCAACTGGTTTGCCTCCATGTTTCTTAAATATTTAAATCTCTCACAAGTTGTATTATTAATTGGTAAAAGCAATAAATAGTAACCAAAAGGCAGTCACTACACTGCTGTAGGACACCTAAAGCAATTAGACTAGCCACATATGCGGTGAGTGAAGACTATTGAGCCATGTTGACACAGTGGAGGACAGGGGCTGGTTATACTACACAGAGGTTGGAGGGAGACTGCGATGGAAGACCCTGAAGGTTTATGGATGAGGTATTTAGGTTGATACTCTGAAGTTACTTTAGATGGTGGCTAATCTAACAGAACTAATGAAAAGACAGGATTAGGTTTGACAATTCTAATAAATAGTAGTAATCTGCGTATCAACCCGCGGTGGTGGTGCTGCGGTAGCGATGCTGCCTCACAGTAAGACACTGTCCGGTTTGATTATCAGCTAGAGCGTCTTCTGCGTGGAGATATGCGTGAATGGGCGTACCTTCATTGAAGGTTGTGCGTCAGGGCTGGTAACTCGGCACGTAAAAATCAACTGCCAATCATTAGCGGACCGGAGTTCCGCTGTGGCGACCCCTAATCGGGAAAAGCCGAAAGACACAAGTAGTAATCTGCCTATCAGCTACTACCTGGTTACTACTAGTGCTGGTCTGAGTTCAGCAACACTTGGCTAGGAATTGGTGACCCTTTGTTCCTTCTTTCACCAGAAGTAAAGCAGTAGCACATATCCCAAGCTGAGTTAAGAGAAGCAGGTGACAGGCTATTTGCAGATCAGCAGTCTTGTCCCATATGTTCATGGGTCTGTAGGCTTGTCGTGGCCTTCTGTTGATAGATAACCTGGATATAAAGCAGCTGAGTGCAAGAGAGCTAAGATGCACCTAATCCAGACCAGTCAAGACTCAATGTCCCTGTGTTCCTTGTCTCATTAGGAGCAAAACAGTAGCAGTAATCCAAACTTCTTCCTAATAAGCAGTTTTCAGCCTTCTCATTGATTGGTAGTCTCTAGGAAGGCTAAAAAATAATGTCCCTGTGTTCCTTCTCTCACTAGGAGCAAAGCAGAAGCACTGAAATCTCAAGCTAATTCCAGAGAAGTTGTTTGTAGGCTACCAGTAATTTGTAGTCTTGCCCAGATTTGTGATTTTAAAAGAAGGATGGAGGAAAATGAGTAATACTCTAGATATTTTGACGTACTAAACAGTGGAAAATATGAAAAGAGCATAACTGAAGCTTTAACAGTCTAAGGGGGGAGGGCTTGCCTAGTTTGAACTTCTTGTGTGTAGTACTGCCATCTCTACTTATTTATGATTTTGCAGTGGAGCTGCCCCGGCTGCAGTACAGCCTAGCACAGACTGTCTGAGCCTTCAGAAACTCAGTTGATATCTAAAAGAATTTCAAACAGATTTCTAAGCTGCAAGTGTGGCTACATACTATTAACCCAGCGAATAACTGCAGTAAAACAGCAGTCATGTTATCTGAGATTACACAAAAGTGAAAATGTAAGATCCATTGAATACCAGTATCAGGTATATTTCCACGAATAGCTTGGAGTCTCCTTGGTCACAGCTTTGCCTTTAAATGTAATGTGGAAACAGATGTGGATAGAGTGCTAAAGCATCTTAAGATATGTTGTAAACTAACCAACATATGGGTAGTAATATGTTTGTTTCAAAGATGAAATGCATGCATTAAGTGGTGGCTGGCAGCTGTTCTCACAACACAGGCGTGCTGCATATTACCATCAGTATAATTTGCAGATGTATTGCCCCTGTTTTTCATTGTGAACACTACTGCTGATCTCTTAAAAACAGAATAACCAAAGTGAAAGTACCACAAATTCCAAAAGAATGAAACCCCAGACGTCACTGGAAAATCCAAATACGTTTATTATACTTCCACAAACAGTTTAAGTTCTTTAATCCATCAATGTCAGGCCTTCATCAGAACATTCCTTTTCAAAAACCCAACCCTTTTATACTGTTCCATTTACATATTATCAACCAATTATCCAATTAATACAATACTTATCTAAAACAACTTATCTCAATTAGTAAAAAAAAAAAAAAAAAGACTGTAAAAACAGTTTCTTTAAAACCATCTATCCTAGAATGTGCCTCAACTTAAATATACTAGAAATACTAACATTCTCATTTATGCCTGGATAGCTAGTTGCATTTAGCCAGAACTGCCATTTTAGCTCACATATATCCAAATGCACATCCAAAATCCTACCTTGTGGTCTTTAACTATCTGTTGTAATACAAACAATTTAAAAACATGTCCTTCATGCATTAAAATATGTCTACTCAAGGCATTAGTGAGCTTGTTATTCCCAATGTCTAACAAATGTTCACTTATTCTTTCTTTAAAATGTCTACATGTTTTTCCAATGTAATATATTGAACAGTGTTTACACTTTGTCATGTAGACCACATTTTTGCTCAAACAATTAAAATGCCCCTGTATGTATGTATATCTACCATTCAAACAGAATTTATCATTAGTTTCCAAAATATGCGTACAATAAGTGCACATTCCACACTTGAAGCTACCCAACAATCTATTGGTATTATTTACATCTGTCTTATTGCACATCTCCATAATGTCCTTAAAGAATCTATCCCTTCTAAATACAAACTTTGGGATGGCACCTACTGTACCAAACACAATACTGGTCTAGTTGTAATAACCCCCAATTTTTCTTAACTTGGGTTACCATACCAACATCTTGGTTGAAGGTAGTAATAAAACTCATCCCCGTGTTTTCTTTGGCTTTTATCACCTCCATTCTACTATATTGGGATATCTGGGTTGGATGTCCACTACCTTTTAAAACTGGCTTATAAATCCCATCCAAACTTTTTTTTATTACTTCCTCTTTTATTTTTAAACATGATGCTTCAGGATACCCTCTTTTTACGAATAACCCTATAATAAATTCTATCTCTTGCATAAATTCATTGTCACGACTAACCATTTTGGCAGCCCTTCCCAATTGACCATTGACAGTGGACTTTTTTTGATGGTATGGATGCTTGCTTCCAAAGTCCAAATAAGAATTTGAAAAGGTGGATTTTCTAAAAATCACAGATAACAAACTTGGACTCCCCATGTCAATTCTTAAGTTCACATCCAAGTAGGATAGTTCTGTCCTTACTATATTCGTAGGTAAATGTAAAAAATTCTTCCGTTTGATTTATATGACCCAATAATTGATTCAAGTTATCCTCAGAGCCTTCCCAAATTAAAAATATGTAAAAATATTTAAGACCAGCAAGGTAGGATTTTGGAAGTGCATTTGGATATATATGAGCTAAAATGGCAGGTGCGGCTAAATGCAACTAGCTATCCAGGCATAAATGAGAATGTTAGTATTTCTAGTATACTTAAGTACACATTCTAGGATAGATGGTTTTAAAGAAACTGTTTTTACAAAGAATTTTTTTAATAATTGAGAACTTGTTTTAGGCAAGTATTGTATTAATTGGATAATTGGTTGATAATATGTAAATGGAATAATATAAAAGAGTTGCATTTTTGAAAAGGAATGTTCTGATGATGTCCTGACATTGATGGATGAAAGCGCTTAACCTGTTTGTGGAAGCATAATAAACCTGTTTGGATTTTCCAGTGACGTCTGGGGTTTCATTCTTTTGGAATCTCTTAAAAACAGGCAAGACCAATTGCCAATTACTGCTTGAAACACCTTTCTGCTTGTCTCTGTCATTTACAAACTGCTGCTTTGAGGCTTCCTTTGTAAACAATTTAAACCTTCTAAAATACTGATAAACCATGTTAAAGATAATCTGAGAAATAACTCTGGCATTCCAAATGTAGAAGATTTATTTAATTTCTTTATAAAAGTGTTGTGATATAGTTGTAATGATAGACAACATGTAAAACTCATAATAGTTGTGAGCTTTTTTTTTTCTGAGTTTGAAAATAAGTAATGAATCACTAAGCAAAACAATCTTCAAAGACAAGCTTCTTATTTTGAATATAGGTGACAATAATGGATGGTGACAGAAAAATTAGAGCAGTGTCATAATAGAGCTGTTTCTCCAAGTCGACTTACTGCACAGAGGTATAAAAATGATTTTTAATGAAAGGCTAGCTATGCATGTAGGGAGTGGCATGCCGGTCTTCTAACTTGGACATATATGTGATTTTAAAACTAAGATGATTATCAGGCCTAAGATACAAATACTTGTTAACTTCACTCCTCCTTTATGTATGGAAATGTTGCCAGAAAAAAATTAAGTAATGATGTCTTCCAGCAATTACAAATTATACCATGTAAAGTCATCCAGTCCTTTACTCTGCTCGTCACACTAAGTTAATTTGTACAAATTGGTTACTATGCCTAGAACCCACAGTGCCACATTGTTTAAATAAATGAAATATGAAAATACTGACATCTGATAATATGTACATGAAAAAATTCCAAATAAGGCTCCAGAACCGAGCTTCACAGATCTCCTGATGACAGTGGGTAAGTCTTAGACATACAACATTTTACATTAAGGTATGTTGATCTGCCTGCAATTTTTAAACCATTAAACCGCAGTAGAAGAAAATCCAGTTTCCAGCATTTGGCCATCTCCAGCTGTGTACCACAAAGTTAATAGGTTGTCTGCATATCCACAAGTAAGGCTAAAGCTGCATTTTCGCTATCCAAAGGCATACAAGTAAATATTTGAACAAATTCTCCCAAAGCTATGTGCATGCCACAGCCTAGGGAGAACCCATACTACCATTCTTATAATATAAGATTCTTCTTCGGATAGTTACTAAACTTGGAGTGAACCAACCTTTCAAATATTTTACAAAGAGGAAGGAATAATAAAATAGGCCAAAAATCCTTAATAGATGTGCCTCTAGCCTTCTGAAGAACTGGTGTAACATGGGAAAATGTTCATGCAAAGTGAGGGTGTTAAAATATTCATTAGTTGTCCCCTTAAAACTAGTATGACCAAAAGTATAACAAAATGTATGTCATAACTAGCAGCATGTCAGTAAAAATGAGGCAACTTTAATTTAACTTGAGGAAGTCAAACTTAATGTGTTCTATTACTCCTCTGACTTGGTAAAGTTTTTCTATAAATAGTTCAGTAAGCTCATCAGAACTTGGAAAGAAATGATAATTAACCTTAGTATTCTTTGTAGATCTGCTCTTACTAGATTTTCCTTGGACAGTACATGCTGTCTTGCAACTGGTTAAACAAAAACTGTTTATTCTTACACTTATTCCTACATAACAAGTCACCCTTTATCATTCTTCTAGGCAGACTACAGTTGTGTTTAGTCAAACTTAAATTCTTCCCTGTAAGTCATGTATTGAAACACAGTTGTTTGGTATTAACAAGAACCAAGATGCATGCAGCATTCCTTAAATCAAGATTAAAATATTCAGTTTTTTTCTGCCTTTGGGGACGAATACAAAGGTCACCAGTTGATTTGCTTAGGTAATACAGGTAAATAACTAGGTGGCACTGCTCTTATTTAAGTATACTCTGAGACTCTATTTTATGTTCCTACCCAGCATATTACACCAGACAGTGATGATTATTCATGGAGTAGTGAAAGGCAACATGCCCTGTAATAGTCACATCAGTTAGAACCCAATCTCTTACAGAAGCTTGACCAGTTGGAAAATGGATAGGAGTGGGCATGTGAATAAGCTGAAACAATCTAAACTCAGATAACATTTCATGTACTTCAGATGTGATAACCTTCCATTGAGTACTAACATCACTGACTTTAAATGAGGGTGGATATCTGACCTGAAGGAAAGTACATCACTTAAATTAAACATAAACCAGGGAACCTACATACATATTATAGTGACAGTCAAGGAGGGCTGTTTAGTGTTTTCTTTTGGTTAACATTAATCTTGTGTCTGCATGGACACCAGAATGATGGTGTATATCCCTAAATTAATATTATCCTTAAAAGTTGCTGCACTACCACCCACTCTGTGCAGTCAGTCATCTATAGCACTGACAATTGCTGGTAAGCCCAAAAATTTACCATGAGAGCTTGGGTGCTATCTTGTGTCTGAAACCACATCAGCTGCTGATTGAATAGCTTGTCATTTCAAATAAGTGCAACTTGTTAAACATGTTTATAAATTAACGTGACAGAATTAGTGAATGTGCTAGAAATTCCGAGAATGCAAACATTTTCATAAAATAAAACAATTTTAATAAAATAAACAGTTGGAATACAGCTAACATGTCGATATTTTTTTGAAACTGAACTTTTTTCCATGTAGAATGTCAGCATGCACACTTTGGGAGGTCCTGTATCCAGCCCAGTTCTTTTTCTGGCCATTTTCAAGAACCAAGGCTTCCTTGTGAACCAATGGCAAACCAGACTTCTAGACCCTGAATGCAGACAAAGTAACAGATGTAAATGTTCAGAGAGGAAGTCTGTATTGCACTGTGATAGCAGTGTTTCCATAAAACAATAAAAAGCAAGAAAGTAAGAGTAAAAGTGTCTTATATATTTAAACTGCAGTAGATTGAATGAGAAGACCTGTTACAGAGTCTGCAAGCTGCTTGTTGGCATTAAAAGAATCAATCTCACTCCAGTTAAGTCTTTGCTCAGTAATAGGAACCAAAGCTTCCCTGCAAAATAGTGACAAAATGAACTTTTAACTAGTGAATGCAAGCAGAAGCAAGCAGTATAAATGAATATAGTTTTAAGTACGTGTTACACCCTGACAGTAACACATTCATGAAACAATTTCAAACGAGAAAGCAGCCAGGAAAATAACTGCACCTTCTTGTATGTTTAAACTTTAGCATATGGAAATATGAATCCATGTAACAGATCCATGGAGCCGCTTCTTGAAAACATTAAAAGACCCATCACCCTGACCATTTCAGTATCAGGCCAGAAGCAGGATCTAATAGTTTCCTGCAAACCTGTGTTAAAGCAGAGGTCTGGGCCAGCAGAGCATAGCAGGTATATATGATCAAGAATGTAAATGACCTTGCTTTTATCAAAAAGTTCTAGTTTTAAAATTCCCTTTTGGTTTGTGTATTTGCTGAAACTTGTCTGAATATTGCACCAAAAGGTAGAAGGACATTTCTTGAGGAACTGGTGGGAGGGTAACTTTTGGTGCTTGATGTGTCTAAGTAGTTTCATCACCTGGGATTTCACTGGAAGAATTGGCTGGGACCTAAGCTTCCTACAAGTAACTGCATTTTGTAGGGCATTCCAGGCTTCTTAAGATTGGAGATCACTTTCAGTTAGCAGGACATTAGTACCATGCTGGTTGTCCTATTTAGCAGTGGACAAGTGGCTTGAGTGAAGAGTGCATCCATAGTTCCCAACCTGTGGTGTGTATCTTCAGGTATCCAAAATGATAGGCTCAGCTGTGATTCTAGCCTTCCTGATGTCAGAGCAGCCTTGCAGATTTATTGAACACAGATCTAGGGTACCCTTGGATGAGGCCTCTGTCTGAGGATTCCATCCCTGTCCCATCAGAGTTGGGTAGTTCTTGTTGTGCTTGCACAGAATGGCATTGTTAATGTCAGTTCCATCTTGGAGAAAGGCATTGCAGCATTTTGCTGAATGCATCCTGTGAGACAGTTCTCTGTGGTTGGGGGTTGCAAACTTTGCTCTGTAAATTCCTTGGTAGGTGTCAGATCCCCCAGATGGGCAATCTGATCGTTGCATTCTTCTCCCCCATTTGGTTCTAAAGAAATAAAAGGCCTGTTTCACTGCACTAGGTGCAAGGTCATGCATCTTTTGATATCCTCTCTCTTTTTTCTGAATGGACACTCATAGGGGATCTTTGAAGTATCTTGTCGCTATGGCATTATCATAACTGCAGGTTGCTGAGGTCTGTACTGGTTCATCCCTCTGAGAAGATAATTTGTGAGGGGGTCAAATGGACTGGGTTTATATCTGTTGAGACAGATTTCTGTTGGTCTTATTCTTTTGTTTTTGTTGTGAGCTCTAAAACTGAAGGAGAGCTACTGTGGTCTAAACTCTGTCAACCTGGGGGTGGGGAGGGCTTCTTCATTTCCTGGAGAAGAGATCCCCCTTCCATCTTTCAGACTGGGTCAACTGCTAATCTGGTTATTCTCTTATCGTGTCTTCACTGTTTAGCATCTTTGGGCCCTGTGCCTCCTTGCTTGCAGGGAGCAAGGAGGATGGTTCTTCTTGGGAAGCTTTTGCTTCCTGGTTTTGGGGATTTTCACTGTGGTTTCATCCAGTTCTCTGATAGTGCATCACAACCAGTGGTGTTGCCTTGAGGTGCCTCAGTCTCCAAAGCCTAGATGCAGGTTGCACTGCTTGTGTTTACTGGAATAACTTCCCATAGTGGAGCCCCTTTTTCCTCAGTTGCAGCCAGTAAGGTTTTATTGCAGGGAATTTTCTGGATCCCCTTTCAGTGGAGCCCCACTTTAGGCTTGGAGTTTGTGCTTCCCTTGCTGGTTACCTTTTCCCTTGTAGAGGTCCCAGGAGGCCTTGGCTTGGCAGGCTGGGCATGGGCACAAGTTAGATGCAATTTGAACCTGAAAGCCTCTTCTAAGAGTGTGTGTGTGTGTATATGTGTGTGTGTGTGTGTGTGTGTGTGTATATATATATATATATATATATATATATATATATATATATATATATATATATATATATATATAATTTTTTGGGAAAGTCCAACTTGGAATGAAGCCAATTTTCAGCGGAGGCCCCGGGAGAAACGCTCATATATATATATATATAGATATAGATATAGATATAGATATATAGATATATATATATATATATATATATATATATATATATATATATATATATATATATATATATAGATATATATATATATATATATATATATATATATATATATATAGATATAGATATATACACACACACACACACACACACACACACACACACACACACACACACACACACACACACGTAAGTGTCTACTTTGAATCAGTGAAATTTTACTTTACTGAAAATGACAGCAGCGAGACAAGAACACCAAAATCGGACATCACCAAATCATCATATTCTGAATGGAGATTACGGTACAGTGAGGATTAGGAAATGTACTCTTTTCCTCACTGTAGTATGATCGAGGACTTTGTATATATAATATGGAGGGGGTGTGGATGGTGCAGGGGGCTTGCCCCCTGCAAACATATGAGAATTTTTTTTGTAGCAGCTGGTTTTTCATTGATGTAAACGTCAGGAATTTGATGGTTTGGTGATGTCCAGTTTTGGTGTTCTTATCTTTGTGTGTGTATGTATGTATGTATGCATACACACACACACACACACACACACACACACACACACACACACACACACTGCTTAATTCCTCAACATGCCATGGCCCGTTCATAGGTAGGTACTAGGCTATTGGCCCTAGGGCCTATATAAGCCTAGCCAAAAATGTACCCTGGCTTTTGCCATCCAAGAAAATTATTTTCCTGTGCCCCTGTCGAGCAGAGCCACAAAAGTGATCCATGGGGAGAATTTCCTATTTCCCATCCAATCATCAATATTTTTCTTGAAGAGTGCTAATGAGGAGCTCTGTTAGACATAGATAGGTAGTCTGTTCCAGAGTATGGGAAGTCTTTGGGACAGGAATCTATCCATCCAGCATGTTCTGTTTATTGATGTCCTTCATGGATGCATCTGCAGTCATGACAACTGGGTTGTCCTGTCGTCAGGCAGCCCTTCGGTCGGCCGGATTCCAAAGTCCGGGTCCGGCTTCGGCTGATGTCGCACTTCACCCTACGTCATCTCTGCTGGTCTTCGGGTATAAAGGCATCAGCCGACGCCATTTTCTTCAGTCTTTCTTGCCGCGTGGCACCCGAAGCAGAAGCTGTTCGCAAGTGCCGGTCGGTCAGATCCAGAGATTACTACTACCGAATACTCCGAAGACTTCTAAAAGCTAAGTACCCCGTTGGGGACTCTTTCTTGCCTCAGCCGATGTCAGAAAAAGTCAATAACTGTTTAACTTGTGGGAAACAAATACCTCATAAAGATTTCCACTCTTACTGTTTGCCTTGTTTAGGCCCAGACCACGACGTAGCAGCCTGTTCGGCCTGTGCTTCTTTCAACCGACGAACGCTTAGGCGTCGGTCGGAGTTTACTGAACAGTTTTTCGGCTCTGAATTTGCGTACATTATGCCGTCGGATCCTCCGACTACCCAAATTATTAAAAAACGCAAAGAAAAAGACCGACACTCGCGGTCTGCGGTTTCGGCGAAACCATGGTTAAGCAAACGCGAGTGTCTCGGTTTCGGCGAAACCGAGAAAACTGATCAGAGTACAGCGAATCAATGACTACTACTGAGGTTCGGTTACCTTACTTGAATCGGCCTCAGAAATTTTACCTACTACAGTGGTTACTAGTGACTTATCAGACACCATCCCTTTGGATGTCTCTACCCCAGCACGTGGTGCTGCTAGGCCTCCTGCAGCCATGTCTATTAAGGCCTTCGCCAGGGCTAAAGCAGCCAAATCTACTAAGTCAGTGCCTGTTAAACCCCCTCAACCAGGCCCACTTCTAGTTCACAAATGCTTACTCTGGCACAAGATTTAATATCCTTAATTAGGGATCTCAACCTCACCCAGACAGGGCCTCTCAGCCCCAGAAAAGAGACCTAGAGCAGAGCCCCTCGAGCCTGTGTCCTCTGATGATTCTGCGGAAGACTCAGATATTACAGACCAGCCAGAGGCTCCTTTCTCCAATTTTGAGGACTCAGATGCTGAAGAATCCATTCCAGCTGCTTCCCCACCAGAAGAATTCTCCTTTGGGGAAACCTTACATGCCATGAGAGAACATTTCCAATGGCAAGAACAGGATTTTTCAGACTCCAGAAAAGACTTAGGACTTTTCTGCACCTACCACAACACAGGCCCTTAGCTATACCTCCTGTCCTCTCTGTTGTGGACGATGCATTTAATGATGTTTGCACTGCACCAGATTCTTTACCTCCAGCACCTGCCAAACCAGATAGATTTTACAGGGTGCCAGACACTCATCATCACCTATACAAGGCCCCTCTTGCAGACCCGAAACTATATCCCAGGGCCCTAAGGCAGTAGCCTCAACCACAGCAAAAACCCTATTCCTTCTGAAAGGGAAGCCAGGTCTTTAGACAGATGGGGCAAAAGGTTTACACCTCTGCTACTCTCTCAGCTAGAGCTTTAAACTGTCAGTTTCACATGATACAATACCAAGAGTTTATGCTTGATCAGTTAACTAAAAGCTATCCTCTGATGACTCTATAGATAAGAAAATCTATTAGAAATGGTAAATAACATACAACAGGTTAGTAACCATTCCTTAAAATGTGGCTATGATGCACTGGAGGCTTCATTTAGATCAGCCATGACTGGCACAGTGATAAGAAGACATGCATGGCTGAAGGAACAAGTTTTACCGGATCATGTTAAAGCTAAGTTATTAGATGCTCCTATGGATAAGACCAGTTTGTTTGGTACGCCTGCCCAGCAGGTAATGAAGAAAATGGAAGAAAAGGCAAAATCTGTACAAACGGTTAAAGATTTCTTGCAGGTTCAGCCCCAAGGTTTAGCAGGAACTGGCCTGCCAAAATTGGTCCTTTCCTGACTCCACAAGATCCCAAAGGGGCAGGAATAGACATTCCAGAGGCAGAAATCAATCCAGAGGGGTGCCTACAGAGGCGACAGTGGCAAGGTAATAACAGAGCCACAGGCACAGCCACTACCACTACAACAGGGCAATCGCAGTGACTTGATTCTAACTCCGCCTACCAGGGAACAAATAGCAGCACCCTTAGGCGGAAAATTAACCTTATTTTCAAAGAACTGGCACTATATCACAAAAGACAAGTGGATTTTGCAAACCATAGACCAAGGTTACCGTTTCCACTTCCACACTATACCAGTCAAAGAGGAATGCCAAACCTACCTCCAAATCAAAAACAGAAGCTCTACAGCAGATAATGCAATTAACAAAGATGAGAGCTGTGGAAAGAGTACCAATAACAGAACAAGGCAAAGGATTCTACTCCAGACTATTCCTAGTTCCAAGAAAGGAGAAAAGTTGGAGACCTATTCTCGATCTGTCCACCTTAAACACATACATCATTGTCCCAAAATTCAAGATGCTGACCCTACAGCAACTTCTTCCCATGCTGGGCAAGGAGTGTTGGCTGGTAACTCTAGATCTCAAGGAGGCATACCTGCACGTCCCCATTCGACCAATTTGCAGAAGATACCTCAGATTTCTTGCAGGATCAGAGCACTATCAATTCTCAGCATTGCCCTTTGGCTTATCTACTGCGCCCAGAGTATTCACAAAATGCCTGGCATCAGTAATCGCCCACTGCAGACTACAGGAATCCAAATTTATCCATACCTGGACGACTGCCTGCTACAAGGGGACAACAAAAGCAAGCTGACAACAGATTTACAAAGGGTCATTTACTTGCTACAAGCACTGGGATACACAGTCAATTTGCAAAAATCAAGGCTGATTCCATCCCAAACAAGGACATTCTTGGGCACAGTAAAACAAATGGCATTCCTAACTGCAGAAAAACAAAAGATCTCCCTCTTTACTTCTTGGCACTAACAAACCACAGCAAGCTAACAGCAAGAAAAGTTCTGCAGGCCTTGGGCTTCATGGCATCATGCATAATCTTGGTTCCACATGCCAGACTGCATATGTGAAAACTACAGTGGTACCTAAAGAATTTATGGTCCCAACACAGGCACAGCCTAGAAACAGAAATTCCACTAATTCCATGCCTAAAACAGGAGTTCCTATGGTGGGCTCAAGCATGCCAGTCAAACCCAGGCTTACCCTTTCACAAATATCAAGCAAGCCAAACCATCACAACAGACGCCTCAGACCTAGGATGGGGGGCTCACATGCTGGACAAATGCGTGCAAGGATTGTGGACGCAGGACCAACTTCACCTGCACATCAACCTAAAAAATGCTGGCAGTAAAACTGGCAATCCAAAAATTCAGACCATTCCTCAAATAAGGCCATTTGATGATAAGGACAGACAACACCACAGTCATGTGGTACATCAACAAACAGGGAGGCACTCATTCATACCCCCTATGCAGAATGACTTTGGACCTTTGGAACCTGGCACTCAGCTACAACATCCAGTTACAGGCAATGTTTGTACCGGGAAAGGAGAACACTCTAGCAGACATGTTAAGCAGAACCACCTCGGATGCTCACGAATGGATGCTACACCCGGACATCTTCAAGACCATCGCAAAGAAATGGGGAATGCCACAGATAGATCTATTCGCTTCCCCTCTCAACCACCAGCTCAAAAAATTCTGCACAAGGACATTCCATCCACTTGCATCGAAAGTGGATTCGCTCTCCTTCAGCTGGAAAGGCCTGACAGCATATGCATTCCCACCTCTTCCTTGATACACAAGGTATTACTAAAAATCAAGGAGGAACGTCCAAGGATAATCCTGATAGCTCCAAACTGGCCAAGACAACACTGGTACCCATTGCTGAGGAGCATGTCTCGGGACAAAATGTGGTCAATACCGCTGATGCCTTTGATGTTAACTCAGAACAACTACAGCATCATGCATCCAAACCTAAAAACGTTGCAGCTGACTGCATGGCACATCACATAGCAGCAACTATTCCAGATCTCTCCCAAAGGGTTAAAGACATTATCCTTGAAGCCCGCAGACCTTCAACAAGAAGGAACTATGCAGGGAAATGGAAAAGGTTTGTCATTTGGAGTGCTGAAAGAGGGAAGGATGTGTCGAATATAGATATGGCTAACATTCTGGAGTACTTGGCAGAGCTTCTACATACAGGCCTGTCCTATTCCTCCATCAAGATACATGCATCAGCTTTTTCAGCAGAATACAGCTTTGATCCACCTGTCTTCTCACATCCTCTACTCAGGCAGTTCCTCAGAGGGATCAAGAATGTAAAACCTCCTAGGAAACCACCACTGCCAGCTTGGGATTTGAACTTTGTGCTAGAAAAGTTGACACTGCACCTTTGAACCAGCAGCAACAGCAGACCTACAGCATCTTTCATGGAAAACTGCTTTCCTACTGGCAATAACCTCAGCAAGGAGGGTTTCTGAACTTCAGGCCCTAATGGCAGTACAACCCTTCCTAATCTTCCACCAAGACAGAGTGTCCATGAGGACTAATCCTACATTTATGCCTAAGGTGGTATCCAGAGTGTCCCTAAACCAGGCAATCCACCTACCTACCTTCTTCCCCAACCCACAAAACAGAGGGGAAAGAATGCTGCATACCTTGGATGTACACAGACAGCTACGCTACTACCTGGACAGAACAAAAAGTAACAGAAAAACTGACCAGCTTTTTGTTGCCTATGCAACAGGAAGGGAAGGAAAAGCAATTTCCAAACAGACAATCTCCAAATGGATAGGAAATTGCATACGATTCTGTTACTCCTTCCATGGAAAACCAATTCCACAGAACATACGACCTCATTCTACAAGAGCAACAGCCACTACCACAGCCTTCTTACGAGGAGTGGCAACCAAGGACATTATTGAGGCGGCTACTTGGACCTCCGTGCATACATTTGCCAAGCATTATAATTTACCTCTGTATTCCAGATCCCGAGCAGGGTTTGCCACTGCTGTACTGCAAGGGATCCTAACCACACCATAATCTATTCTTCCTCCTCCCTAGTTGGCTATGGTATTCTACCCAGTTGTTATGACTGCAGATGCATCCATGAAGGACATAGTACAGTTTTGTACCTACCATAAATGTAGATGTCCGAACTGGATAGCATCTGCAGTCAGGATTACCCTCCCTCCTTCCCTCTGTGGTACTCCTAGGGTATTTACCCTCCTAATAGCTAGCTGGTGGGGAGTCTCTTATGGTGTATTTGTTTGTATATATGTACATACATGCTTATTTTTGTGTTTGCCTTCTATCCTTTGGGAAACATTGGCATTTTTACCCAAAATTTAGCCTTCCAAGAGGGCAACTGGCATCTGGGGCAAGAAACACTGAAGAAAATGGCGTCGGCTGATGCCTTTATACCCGAAGACCAGCAGAGATGACGTCGGGTGAAGTGCGACATCAGCCGAGGCCGGACCCGGACTTTGGAATCCGGCCGACCGAAGGGCTGCCTGACGACAGGACAACCCAGTTGTTATGACTGCAGATGCTATCCAGTTCGGACATCTACATTTATGGTAGGTACAAAACTGTACTTTGTGACAAGGTTTAGGTCCCTAGAGCATGCAGCTCTGAGGGATTGGGATTTCTTTAAGTGGAGCATGTCCAACAGCTCTGGGTTTGACATAGCTTTGTATGTTAGGCAGAGATCACCTCTGAGTAGGTGATATGCGACGGAGTAAAGCTAGAGTTTTTTGAGACGGTCTGCATAGGGTATCTGTTTGAGGCCAGTAATCCTCTTTGTGAGGTATTTCTGTGGCCTTTCCAGTTGTTGTAGATGTCTTGTGAGGTACATACCAAAAGGAGCATTGTACTCTGTAATGGGTCTAATGAGTGATGAGTAGAGGGGAACAATGACCTCTTTTTTTCTGGATGAGAAACCTTTTGTGATGAGGTGAGCCACGTAGAAGGATTTCCTGACCACTGTGGCGATGTGATTATCAAAGGAGAGACTACTGTCCACCTGTGTCCCAAGGTCTCTTATCCCATTTTCGGCATTAAGTAGACTACCAGCTATGTGGTAGTTCATGGGTACAGAGTTTTTACCAAAGGGGATGACAATACACTTTTTGGCATTGAGCTTCAGGCCATGGCTTTGAGACCAGGCATTTGTCTCAGTGAGGCCCTTTTGTAGCATGTCCACATCGTTAGGAGTTTCTATTATGGCTCCTAGTTTGCAGTCATCTGCAAACTTTGTTAGCCAAATACCTTCTGTGTTAGCCTGTACTTCAGAGAAGTAGATACCAAACAGGAGAGGACCCAGGACTGAACCCTGTGGTACTCCACTTGTCACTGGTCTGAAGTCGGATTTGGAGTCTGCTACTTTCACAGTGTGGGTTCTGTCCATGAGCCAGTTGGCAACCCATCTTGTGACATAGGGATTTATACCTAGTTTAGTGAGCTTATCTATAATTCCAGAGTGGGGGATGCTGTCTAAAGCCTTGGCGAGATCTAGATAAGTTGTGTGAACCACCTTACCCTCATCTATGGCTTTGGTGACTGCTTCAAAGAAGTCAGTCAGGTTTAGGAGACATGGATCTGCCTTTTACAAATCCGAACTGGGTAGGGTCCAGAGTTTGGAGATTACCAATGTCTTTGTTTATGAGTTCCATAATGATACGTTCCATGGCCTTGCAGACCAGGCTCGTCAGGCTAATGGGGTGGTAGTTCCCGGGGTCCGTCATGGCTCCCCCTTTGTGGAGTGGGATAACAGTCATGGTGCGCCATTCAGTGGGCACAAAGCCTGAGGTGAGGCTATGATAGAACATGGTACTTGGGTAGGGTACCAGTTCATTCTGTAGTTCGTGTAGAACTCAGCCTGGGATATTGTCAGGTCCCATGGATGCTGTGTTCTATGCTTTGGAGAGTGTTTTTTTTTTTTACCTGTGCATCCGTGATTACAGGAACTTTGCATTCTTCCGGTATAGAGATGGGCCCTCTAGGGGCTGAGAGGGGGGTAATGTTCACACTGAACCTATCTGCCAGGATGTTGGCAATATCATTTGGTTCTGTATATTTAGTGCCATTGTGCTGTAACTCAGAGCAGATCTGAGTGTTGCCATTGAGATTCTTGACATAGTTATAGAATGCTTTTTGGTTGTCTTTAGAGTCAGTGGCAATTTTGTTTCGTAACTAGCTTTGGAGGATTTTATGATGGATCTCAGCTTCTTACTGAGGTTGACCAGGGAATTCCTCCAGTCATGGTATGTTACTCTTTTTTGCAACAGTTTCTTTCTTCTGTTGTAGAGTTTGTTTATGGCAGAGGACCACCAGATTGGCTTCCTTTTTTTGGAGGATAGCATCTTGATTCTATTTAGGGATAGCATGATCCATGCACTCATGTAAGTGCTTATAAAGTGCATTTGTGTAGGATTCAGCAGTCATACCTCTATTGTCTGTCTGCATGGGTGTCATGAAGTTTGCCACTTCTGTCTTAAGAAGTGTGAAGTTGGCTTTGGAGAAGTTTTTTACGGTGGTTTCCCTAATTCTGGGGTAATTAGCTTGTGGTCGGATCTGACCAACGAGGAATTGACCTCTGGTGTGGAACACCAGTTGCCCATGTTAGTAATGACCAGGTCTAGGATATTGCTGCCCCTGGTGGGGGTGTGAATAAGTTGATCCAAAGCGTTGGAATTTATGAATTCCAGAAAACGTTGAGCAAAAGAGTTGGTACATGAGTAGTTTTCCCAGTTAATGGTGGGGTAGTTGAAATTGCCCATTATTAGGGTGTTGGGTTGTGGTCTTTAAAGTGTCTATGGTAGGCTGTCCAAACATTGACTTCCTCTAGTATCAGTCCCTGGTTTTGAGGTCTTGGATTAGTGATCTGGGTTATTACCATACCCTTGATGGATCTTTCACTACCTTCCCATAGCGGACTTTGAATAGTTATTGGCATGGCATAGCTCACCTAAGGACTTCTTAGGCTTTTTTTTTTTTTTTTTTTTTACTTGCTGGTTTGTCTGTTGGTTCATCTGGCTGTGGATTCAGTACTTGCTGAGACCTAATGTGTCTCCTTTTGCAAGCAAAGAGCACATGTCCTTCTTCCCCCTGCATGAAGATTTGGGTTGGCCACAACCCGTCTTGCTTACAGGTTGTTCTGCCTAAGTAGCTTTCATTCCTGTGAATAAGAACATGTATGCTGCTGCTCAGTGCCAGCCCACAGTCTTGTCATGTTGTGGTAGTGCTAGAAACTGTTTCTGTTTTGAGACAGTGAAGTTGGAGCACTCTAGAGATCAGTCCATATGCCACCTGTAGGATTACCATCTTCCTGCTCTGCTAGGACAGTAGATTTTGAAGAGTTGGTTAGAGGTTGGTAGTATTCTCCCTGTTGTGATTTTGGGAATTCCTTACTTTTCTTTCTCTCATTAATTACACATCTCCTTGTAGAATTCACAAATTAAGTTGAAAGTCCTCCTTAGTGCCCCTTGGTGGCTGGGTGAGTCAATTGACCCCACTTTTTTTTGTCTGACGTTGCCACCCTTCTGTCTGGGGCTCTTGAGGGGAATCTAGAGTTGACAACCCTTCTCTTTGGTCTCCAGGTGAATACCGTTCTTTATCAGGGTAGAATATCACCCTGTGCTGTGTGAGTAACACTTCTTTGGGCATGCTTGTTCGATCATTGACTTTTGTGCTTGTGTCAGAATTCCAACAAGGGTTTCTGGAGAGTTCTGCCTGTTGTTTATTGTTCAGATAAGGACTGAGGTTTGGCTTCAGCTGGTGAAGGGGTTTCTTTAGGAATGCTTTTTTCCATCTCCGAATGAAAAATCACTTCCATTTAGGGGACTTGAAGGTCATGTTCTGGAGGCTTGCCTGTTTGCTATTCAGCTGGGAGAAAACTAAGGCAACAGATGGAACACAGGGACACATTTCAACCTGTTGCTTATAGATGTATACAAACAGTATACTTTCCTACCCTGTCCCCAGAAGATAACCACCTGTATAGGTATCTGATGCTTGATTGTAAGGAAAATGAAAAAATAATTACACAGTAATGTATTCCAACCTGCTGATTTTAAACAGTACACTGTCCCTACATAAACAATAATTACTTTCTGTGCTCAGCTCCAATGTTTGTGAGGATAGTTTTTTTCTACGCAGACCATAAGGTTTGTGAGGAAAGTTAAAGAAATAATAACCATACTATCTCCATAGTCACCACCCCCCCCCCCACACACACACACACACACACACACACGTGTAAATCGGATACAGCAACTTTCTGTGCACACCTCCACTCTCGGCCAGTTTTAATATACATAGGATTGAGAGCAGAGGTCAACACAAAGTCCAAGTCGAAATCCATTTATATAGTCTATAGTGTGGGGACTACCAAGCCACTAGAAGCTGTAAAGGTCTGAATGTTCTGTGATGAATTTTTATGACTTATTTTTGAAAGATAATGACTTGTTAATTGCATTTCTTCTTATTGCTACCCTGAAGAGGTATGTGCCAGACAATATGGTGTAGTTTCACAAATAAAAATCTCTGATATTTTTCACACACACACACACACACACACACACACACACACACACACACACACTCCCTGCACTTTCATCTTCAGGCAAACTGGAGGAATGCCAGTTCACCTGCGGCATGAATTGGAGGTGCTGAAAGTAGCCATAGCACATGGGTAAAACCTATACAGTAACATGGAGGACATGCTGACTGCATATAGAAAAAGTCACAGCCAAGAACTCAACCAGAGCAAAACATTGTGAAATTGCAAAGCTACACAATTGTGTCACAATGCCAGTGAGCAGTTGCTTTCACATGCATCCTCCTTCTGCCAAACTACCAAATAACACCACCTATCATAAGCAAGGTTGATGTTTTTGATGTTAAATAAAATGATTCACGGCCCATTTGTTACTCTTAAATATACAGCAACCCCCAGTACACTATACATTAGCAATATTAGTTTTACACTGATTTCAGCAAATACAATGCATTGTGTGACACTACTACTGCCACATCAGGTAAGTAATTGGTCAGTTGGTATTTGTAAAAAAAAAAAAAAAAGAATTCATGAATGAGCAACTGACTCTCTCAGTGAGAAATTACATGCAACATGGACTTTAAGGCTCAAAGTGAGGAATATTTCCCCATACATCTCTACTTATTTGCATAACAATTCTGGGAAAAAGCCAAAATATTTGGGAGACATTGTCCACATATCGGGAACAGTTTTCAACATTACTTTAATTCACGTAAATTGTTAAGTTTTTGCATCAATATGCATTCCTGATCTGAGCAAAAAGAAGCATGACAGTCTAATGTTTGGCATTACTGACTGACTAATCCTTTACAAGCGAAAGGGCCCAAAAAAAAAAAAAAAAGAGGAAAACTCATGGAAATTTGCCAGATATGCATTCCTCTTCAACAGTGCATTACAGATGTGAAAGTAAACTAAATGCTGCAAACAATCGGGTCCTGTGTTTGCAAAAAGCCAATCTGAAAGATTGCAGATTTTGAATGATGTCCCCTCCTTTCATTCTAGTAGCAAAAGGAAAATACTGCAACCAATCAGGTTCCTTCTTGCATGAAGCAGACCTGAAAGTTTGCAGTTCATCCTGTTTGCTCCCTGCTGTTGATCTAGTCTAAGGTGAAGAAAAAGAAGGAAAGAAAAAAAAAGTGGATGCCAGAATCTGCCTATCACTGACTACAAGCATCCACACATTCTGTTACCCATGGTTGGATGCTACTCATGCCTTGAGGCCACACCACAACAGTAAGGTTTTGCTGGTGCTTAACCCTGGCTTATGGGTCTGTCCTTCAGTCATAGTTCTGACTGCAGCTCTGGGAGTTGGACTTTTGTGGTTAAAACTTTCCATGGGACATTGTTTCTGAGCTATATTCAGGTGAAGTCCTCTGGTTTCTTTCCACTTGATGGTGTACTGCTTGGGATTCAGCACAGCCCTAGGACATGTCAAGGAAAGTCTTCAGTGTTATATATACCAGGTAGCATTCTTACTGTATTATTTGATCTACAAAGTGGATCCTTTTGATAGGTCAGGAATTCCCTGCTTTGTCTTTTTGCTAGCTGGCTGCCACTCCAGCCAGGTTCCAGGCAAATGTACACCGTTTTAAAACTTAGCCGTGGAGGTGACAGATCTACACTGTTTCTTGAGCTACAGTTGAGGTTTTGCTAGTGAATAAGGGAAATCTAATGGTCACAAGGGCAAGAGTTATGTAAGTACATGTGTGGCATCACAGTGTGTGTAAATTTGCATATGTGTTCCTGACCACAGAAATTTGTGGAAAAAAGTTGTTGAATGCTGATTGGTACAATAGGATGAACTTGACTACAGGCCTCATCAAGGAGGGCTCTCTTTGTAAATCAGCTGGTACAGTAAAGGTATATCTGCTATTTTTAAGTACAGTTAATGAGATTAATACATTGTTTTGTTAAGTTCCTTAATTTATTTTCAGTTCTTTCTGACATATGAACAGCTGAAGAGATTAGATTTGTGAGCAGTACTACCTTTGAAAATAGGAGTGATGTGGCAGATATTTTCAACTGGAGTCTGGCATTTCTGTGATACTTCAGCTTGGAAAGAGTTTCCAATATCAGAAGTACTCCGTGAATGCAACTAGCAAAAGCCAGTCAAGTTTCCTTGAGACATACAATGGTGAAAGAAAGACGTCCAGTAATTTTACTGAACTTGTATATTTGTAAATTGTGCAAAGAGAGAGCACCCACATTTTGTACGTTTTTAAACAACTGCAGGAAAACTGGATGTATTTTAATTGTACAAGACATTTTCATGTGTTTGTTTATATGGGTGTGCACTGAGTAAGCCTGTACTTAATATATTTAGGTACATTGAGAAATTACCAGTATCCTTTGAAAGCTCTTGAAAACAGCATTTAAGGTAAGATTTTGACATGCTTTCTTTACATAAAACATAAGACATTGTTACTGTCATTTTTATAAGACAGGAAGTAATTACATAAAATATGCCCTGAAGGTAGAAGCAGGATCACAAATATGGGTGGAAAATTATAACCCTGGTCTGTGCAGTTGGTTCAAAGCTGCTGCTCCTATATATGATGTTTTTTTCTTGCATTCTGTGATATCCTTTTACAACATTGTTTCCCTGCAAGAAATGATAAGAATAGAAGGTAAAATACACCAATTATTGTGCCTTTTACTTGTTGTTGGTGGCAGTGGACTTTGCAAACATGGGTACAAGTTTGTAGAGGGAAAATGAGGAGATAAAGAACATAGTCAAGGCATCCTGGATTGGTTTGTCATACCTAAATGCCCTTATTACAAAAGGGATGTTAGATGACTTATGAGAAGTCACTACTTCGTAGCTCTTACTGAGTAATATCAGAGTATATCTGATAACTAAGTTACGTCCCTGTTAGTTGTGCCCTTCAAGATGCCAAAGGTGAATAATTATTGAATAAATATTTTAAATTTGAACTTCTGACTAGATACTTGTTGATTTATCCTTCTGTAACAGTGTAAGGGGCATTAATGGATACTTTTGATAAATGTACTTAAAGCTAGGCTGTGCCTTGAAGGTTTCAGTACTCTTTTTGTTACTTGTTCCTGTATTAAGCTTTGAAACTTTGTTCACAAGATGCTTAATTTTCTTCCCCAAGTAGTGTGTTCAGTTGTTTAAAATGTTGTTTTAGAAGAGACATGAAGGTGATACGATGATATTCACAGAGGGTGAACATGACTGTTTACTGAAACATAAAGATGACTGCCTATATTCTTCCTGTACAGATTGATATATTTGACATGGTGGGAATGGTGAAAAGCAGAAACCTTTTTTATTTATTTATTTTTTCATTTTAAACTGCATCTAAGTTAAGAAGCATCAGAACTATCTCTTGAATGCCACTGTTTCGTTTATCAGAGGTCAGACTGTTCAGTCTAATGTAGTTCTAGTGAAAACCAACAATCCATGACAAAAAGCACTTGTAATTTGTGAAAGTGAGTATCTGTTCCCATGGAGTGATTTTTTTTCTTTACTAACAGTGTACAAGTAAAAAGGATTATGTAAAGGATTATGTATGTGAATGAGAGTATAATATTTATATGTTCTGAGAGTATCTTAGCAGATCTTGAGAATGAGGCATTAAACAGCAGCACATAACTACACTTCAGATGTTTTTGCAGTGAATAGTTGGGGATATCCATACCAGCATTACAAATTACTAGTTGCAGCACCACCACCATCTACAGTGCAGCTTCATCCTCTGCTGTTTTCCACTGTTGATTTAGTTAGCTTGGTCTTTATGGTAACAGTTTTCATGCCTTGCTGAGCATGGTCATTTGCAGTTTATATCTTGGAGTTCGAAGTATACTGTTCTCTGAATTTAAAAGAATACTGTTGCAGCAGTGAATGAGAGCTAATTTGTATACCTGTCTATTTCAGTGCACATTTTTGCCATTTCAGAGTTGCATCTCTGCCAAGAATGGCTCCTGCTCTCTGCAAGTCTGTTGTGGGATACTTCCACACAGTACACGTGCATAGGCACAATTTTAGTACTACCAGTTCACCTATTCATAAATGTTTGGCATGTAGGAGTCAACTAGAGTCTCTGGTGCAAATCCATGTGGATTTTGGAGAACATGCATAATCTACAAAACGGTACTATAGTTTGGAATTGAACTGGAGAACCAAAGCATTGTGAGACACTGCATTCCAAAATGTGCCAGTATACATAATATCATATTGATTATAACTAAAAATAAATAAATAAAGGCATGTATTTTAACTTAAAAGGACCAATTCCTATTACTTTTCTCATGTGCATTCTGACATGTAAAATGTATTCTTTCTTAGGTAAATACTCCCAACAGACCAATATTTAGCACTGACTTATCTCTTTTGGCCTGTTTCCCTTATCTCTTGGGCACTCAGTTGGTGGAACCACCGTACTGGCTTGCAGATGGTATCAAACCAGCTTGAACCCACTGGCTCCAAAGTGACTGGATGGTAGGTGAGTTGGACCATCTGCATTGTGGTGGTGAACACCAGGACAATGTTGGATCCAAAAATCGAACAGCCAGAGTACTGAGACAGACCTGCAGAGCTTTGTATTTTATTTCTTTTTCTGATGATGTCATTGAAGGGCAGCATGATCTGTAACCAGGGTGATCTCCCTGCCCATCTAATAATAGTGTAGGGATTCCCCCTTGTCTATTTGATAGCCATGAATTCCCCTCTCTATAGTGGAGCACTTTACTCAGTTTCTTGATGAGATAACAAATCAGATGCTTCTTGTTGGCATTACCCCCAACTCAACCAGTGAGGCATCTGTGTATACAGTGAATTGTTTTGAGAAGTCATAGGACACCAGGACCAGCTTTGTACAAAGACTTTGTTTAACCTTCAGCTTCTTTGGCTTCTGCTGTCTGACTCACTCAGACAGACTTCCTTAACCAGGTTCATAAGTGGGCATACAATGAAGATAGATTGAAAAAGGACCTTTCAAGAGTGTCCAAGTCCAAAGAAAGCCCTTCTCTTTTTCTTTGTCTGAGAGATAGGCCACTCCTTTACAGCCTCAACCTTTCCTCTCTGTACCTTAATTAGTCCATTCCCAGTTAGATATCCAATGTATTTTACCTTGGTCATTCCGGCTTACACTACAAAGCGTTAGCAGTGAGCCAAGCCTGCCTTAGTAAATTTAATACTGCTTGCAGCTTGGGATTGTGAGAAACTCCAATCTTCTAAATGGATGACAGTGTCATCTAGATAAGCTGAAGCATAGATTTGGTGAGTCTTCAGCACTCCATTCATTAAGCTATAGAATGTGAGTGAGCCTCACTGATACCAACTGAGAGGACAGTCTGCCATAGAAAACACGTTTGTCTCCTCAGCCTCATTAGTTAAGAGTGTCTGCCAGTAGCCCTTTATCCAGGAATCTAGCTTTTGCTAATCACACCACCTGTTTATCTATCCAGGGTAAAGGATAGCTGTCAGACTTGGAGATGTCATTGGTTTTCTGAAGTCATTACAAAATCAGACCATACTGTCTTATCTGGTTTTAGGACTAGTATAATAGGACTATTCCTGACATTAATTGATTCCTTTAACTCTTAACTTTAGTATGTTCTTTACTTCCTCTCTGACTGCCTGTTTGTGAGCTTCTAGTTCAATGATAGGGTCTTAAGGTTAACAGTTTCCCCTGGAATTGTGTCTCTGTGATGTTGAATTGTCCTTCCCACTAGCTCTGAAAAAAATACCATTGTACCTCAAAAGGAACTCTTCAATTTACAGCTTTTGAGGTGATTTCATCCACTGTCACTGTGGGGATAGATATCATTCGCTTCTCTAATTCATGGTCCCTAGTCTCAGTTACTTTGCTTGCCACAGTTACTTGCATCTCCGTTTAGAGCTTTAAAATAGTTATATGGTAGACTTGCTCCGTACTCTCCTTCCCAGTTTGTCTTACTTTATAATTTACCCCATTTAGCTATTCAGTTATCTCATAATGTCCCTACCTTGTAGTCAGGAATTTTTATTGGCTGTAGGCACCAGAAGTGAAACTTGGTTGCCCACCTGAAACTCTATTTCAGACATTTCTTTGTACTTGCTTGCAGTGGACATCACCACTTCCAGACTTCCTGTAGATCTGTATAATACCCCTTAACATTCTTAAAAGGTGTCTTATCCTTCTCCTTTGTTTTTCACTATATCCAAAAGCCCTTTTGGCATTCTACTATGAAATAAATTCAAAGGGACTGAATGTCATTGAGGCTTGTGGTATCTCTTGAACAAAGAACATTAAATAAGATAACAGTGTTTCCCATCCTTCTCAGCAATCTTCCTTAACATAGATTTCTGGATTCTGTTGTACGTCTCTACCAGTCCATCCATTTGGATATAATTTCTGTAGAATAACTTAACATCTCATCCTCTGACTGGGTCTTTTTGAAGCTTAATTAACCAACCTGCATGCTAGACAGTCCAGTATCCTTCTCTTTGTCTATATCCTGGAAGGTAGATGGTCTGGTTTTCTCTCTAGTTAGGGCAAGCATAGGAACCCCCCCCCCCCCCCAAGGGAAGGGCAGCGCACTCCAGTGCTCTAAGGGACTCTCATTATTAATCGCTTGACCTGGAAGACAGTGCCTTATTTTGTGATTCTGCACTGCACTTGCTATTCCCCTTATCCTGGGGTTTAAGCTCTACTTTACGCTTTTGGGACCATGGCAGCTTTCTTGATGTTTAGTGCCCCACATTTGTGAGACATGTCTGTAGTACAGGAGCAAGGGCTCCCTTCTTTAGACAGATTTTACCATACCTTGGTCTACCCTGGGCCAACAGTTGTTAGTCCTGGTCTGTCACGCCCTCTGTTTTTCATATGGCTTAAGGCTGGTGGGGTGGTGTCTCTAGCCTGCTGACCAGTAAACTGCCTTGGTTTTGATTCTGCTTCAAGGGTCAAGCTAGACTCCTTAAGGTTATTTCTTTCCTACTGTTTCCAGAGGTTCTTGAAAAAATAGGAAACATTTACCAGTTATTACATTACAGGTGAGATAGTGAACCATGGCTACCAGGTGCAGGACTGTCCCAAATTTGGTTTGCTCCTCCATTTGTTTTACTGGATAATGTATTTTATCCCCGTGGATGCACAGAGATATCTGAAGAAGTTCTAAAGTACAATTAAATAACAAAAACGTAAGTTTAGACCAGTGGTGGAGATACTTACTTTTACCGGCTTTGGTGGAATCGTTCAGTTGTTTCAGTGTTGGTTTTTATTCTACTCTGGTTTGGTTAGCTATGTGCAGTAAGTTACAGTATGGTATCTGGCTTACTGCTTAGTTGACAAGCTAAACTTGACCAGCTGGTGCTCCATGAGTTTGTCATTACTGTCATGGCCCAGATCCATAAACCATGCCTTCACTATGATTAATGTACTGTTGTAAAAACTGGTAACTCATTTTGCATTGTTATCTGTCACTGTAGTATTTATAGATATGTAATGTATGCCCTTCATACATAACAATAAAATATTATGTGAAGTTGTTAAATCTTGCCTTTTATTCTCACATGGCCGTTTATTCTCACACGGCTGATAGCAAAGCTCAAGGTTTAGCAATAGCTCAAGACCAAGCCCCTTATCCCATGATGCACTGCTGGAATTACCTCAGATCTAGTTTGCCGCGGCACGGATCTCTTGGTTTCAGCATTGCTCGAGACTGTTTTCATCTATTAGCAAGTTTTTACAAACTTTGTACTATTTTCTTATAGTGGTAGTTCGGTGCTACTTTAGTGTGATTTAGACTGTTAGCCCCTTCCTTATTAATAGTTGTTCTGGCAGTTTTTGGCCTTGGACTTTAGTGGATAGTTGTGATAGAGTTTATTAGATAGTTTTGTCAGTTTATATATATATATATATATATATATATATATATATATATATATATATTTAGTGTGTGTGTTAAAACTGTTTCATATTTGCTATTAGTTGTGATAACTTCAGACATAATTATGCTAATGCTTAAACTAACGAAAAATCTAAGCCTGGCTTCAAGAAATGTCCAGACTGTGGACAAAAGATGTCAGTCACTGACAGGCACGTGCAGTGTGTATACTGTTTGGGTGCGAAGCACCTAGAAGAATCCTGTAGTATTTGTCATTCCTTCTCTTCTAGAGTGCTGTTAGAAAGGAAGAGAAAACTGGTGGATCGGGGCTTGCTTAAGCACCCCTTCTCTGAAGCTTTGAGTGACCAGGATGGTGCCAGCAAGTCATCTAAGTCTTCAAAATCTTCTGCGGATTCCAGGGGATTTAAGAAGGCTAAGAAAATGGATGATTCAGGGCCATCAGTTCCATTAACCTCTGAGCCGAGTGTGCCTTCCTGCCGGAGCCAGCTCTCACAGCCTTGGAGCCAGTCTCTGAGACTCCTTCATCTCCTTTGCTTCAGACAGCACCGTCTGTGTATTCATCGAAGTCTTCTGTCAGCCTCTCTGATCTGGATATGGACCGTTTGGTGCAGAAGCTCTTAAGGGCACCAGGCCTTGCCAAATTATTGTCTGCTCCGACACTCCTGTCGGAACCGAAGACCATCACCCCGGACTTGACTGCTCCTCCTCCGAGCCATACCGGACCTTCGGAGCCAGAGGAGGTCGACCTGATGTTTGTTGATCCTGTGGAGCCGAGACCTGCCCCAGTATCTTCGGTTCCATCCGCTTGGATGTCCTTGGCGCCGACCGGGGACTCTAAGAACTGACACTACCCTGTCGGGTCTGGTGAGGGTAGTCATACCAACTTGTCGGTGCCGACTTTACCTCTCAGGGCTTTGGCTCGGATGAGCTCTGCTCCTACCTCGGGTTCGGAGCCCATGGCTTTGGTGTGTGAGGATCAGGCGATTCCTTCGGGTCTGTCTACTCCTTCTCATCGGAGCCATGGTGCTTTCGAAGCCATGAGGAGAGTCGTATCTCCAAAAACATCTTCAGCATCAGGTCCAGTTTCCTCCTCCTCTCAAGTGCCTGTGTCTGCTTCTGTTTCCGTTGGCCAACCCAAGCGTAGAGACCGTAAGCCTCAGGTAGCCCCACAGGGCGCCCCTTGCTCTAACTAGACACCTTCAGAGGTTCCCGATGAGGAGGTCCCCAGGAAGAGGTTGTGTAAGAGGAGATACTTGGACTCCCCACAGGAGACTTTGACATCTGACACTGACTTGGATGAGTCAGAAGGGTCCCCTCGATCCCCTTCTGAGGATATCTCCTTTGCGGAGATACTAGAGATCCTTAGGCAGCGGGATGATTGGCAGTCCAAAAGCCCTACCGAGGACGAGGCAGTGCTTCTGAAGGCTTTCAGGTCTCAACCTTCCACCTCTTGGATGTCTCAACCGAGGTCATGGATCTGATCTCTCGTAGGGCGTGGAAGTCGCCGGAGTCCATGGAGCCTGTCCCTCGGAGGCAAAATAAGTTCATCTCCGACCCCGTGGATAAACGTTTTTTGACTAAGGGAGTGCCTGTTGCTGCCATGGTGGTGGTGGCGGCCACCAAGAAGGAAATGTCTGAGACTTCATCTATCCATCCTCCTAACAGAGGTTCAAGGATCATGGCTAGATATGGGAAATGCATGTATAGTTCAGCGACTTTTTATTTTCGATCACTGAACTATTTAACCCATTTCACGAGACTCCAAAGAGATCTCCTGAAAGAGATAGGAGATGCTCTCCAAGGTACGGTAGCTGCAGGGGTTTCTGATAAAGTTACCAACCAGCTCGCTTCTCTAAACTCGATTGTGAACTCGTCCATGCGTCTTGTATCTTATGCAGCTGATGGTTCGAGTAGGGCCGCAAGTTCAGGCATTGCTCTGCGTAGACATGCCTGGATGTGTCTCTGTTCCTTCGCAGAGCCCTTCAAGTCTTCATTTATCAACACCCCATTTGATTGCTTATCCTTGTTTGGGCCCAAGGTCAAGGAAACTTTGACCAGGTGTGAACAGGAAGGAAAGACTCTGTCTGCCATCAGAGTCTGCTTTTCTAACCCTACTCTGCCTTATCCTAAAGGCCCTAGGGGCGGAAAGATGTGGTTCCGAAAATCCCAAGGAGCCTTTCAGGACACACATGGCGAAACCCCCTCTAGAGGTAGAGGGAGGGGGTTATAATGGAAGACGCCGCCTGCACGGCAGAGGGGTTCCACAACAGCAGGGTGACAGAGGTCAATTCTCTGGTCAGCCCTACCAGTGCTCCTGAAGGAGGCCCAGCTGTCCTGCTCTGCAGGCAGTCGGGGGGTTGCTTGTCTTTATACCCAGAAGCCTGGCTAGACATAACAACCAATACCTGGGTACAAAGCATAATCTCCAGAGGATATTTCATACCCTTCTCTTTCCCCCCTATTCCTGTCAAGAGAATCCAGGATGTTCCGCCCAGTTTCAGGGAACAAGCAACTATAGAGGTCCACAAGTTGCTAGAAAAAGAGTCATCCAGCCAGTCCCAGCAGACCAAACAGGATTCGGAACTTACTCAAGATTCTTTTTGGTTCCAAAGAAAACAGGGGACTGGAGACCTATCTTGGACCTCAGCAGACTCAACCAATTTGTGAAGAAAGAGAAGTTCCGAATGGTCACGCTTCAGTCCATACTTCCCTTTTTAGGGAAAGGCGATTGGATGTGCTCCATCGATCTCAAGGAATGGGTACTACCATATAAAGATGTACAGACACTCGAGAGATCACCTGCGTTTCCGGCTGGGAGCCAGTCAGTATCAGTTTCGGCCCCTGCCCTTTGGTGTCACTACAGCCCCCAGAGTTTTCACCAAATGCATGTCCGTGGTCATGGCTCACTTGAGGCGTCTAGGATTCCAGGTGTTTCCATACCTAGACGATTGGCTCCTTACCTCCACCACCAGGCATCAACTGATTCAGGCAACCAAATCCACTCTGACACTCTGCAACCAATTAGGCATTACGGTCAACTTCGAAAAGTCTGTTTTGTCGCCATCGCAGCATATTGTCTTTATAGGAACAGAGTTAGATACCTCAACCACCACTCTACGTCTTCCAGCCGAAAGAGTCTCACTGCTTCACAGCACATCGCCTCATTGGTGTCAAAGAACAGAGCTCCAGCTGCAGAGGTCTTGAAAGTGTTAGGTTTGATGGCAGCAACGATATTAGCCATTCCTCTCGCAAGGCTACATATGCAAATTTTTCAGTGGCTTCTGTTCACCCAATGGTCTTACCAGGAATTGCCAATGAACCATATGATCCTCATCACAAACTCATGTAAGAGGGACCTTCAGTGGTGGTTGATGTCTCTTCATGTCACAATGGGACGACCCTTTGTGCCCCCCCCCCCGTAGCCACTGTGACCACGGAAGCTTCCCTGATAGGGTGGGGGGCATTTTCAGGGAAAGACTGCCCAAGGCACATGGATGGATCAAGAGTCACATCTACATATCAATGTTCTAGAGATGAGAGCAGTACTTCTGGTGTTGCAGTATTTTCAGGACTCTCTTCCTCTAGGGACGATTGCAATTCAGACAGACAACATGTCAGTGGTCTGGTACTTGAACAAACACGGCGGAACCAAGTCTTACCCCCTTTGTCGAGAAGCCCTCCGAGTATGGCAATGGGCTGTGTCATCTCAGCATTTTCTGTTAGCAACGCACATCCCGGGGAAATCCAACGTGATAGTGGACAAGCTGAGCAGGGCAATTTTGTTGCCTCACAAGTGGTCTCTCAACCAAGACATTGCGGACAGGATTTTCCGCAAATGGGGCCAGCCTTGCTGCAACCTTTTTGCCAGTCATATTGGTACCAAATTCAGAAGCTACTTTGCCGTGATACCACCTCTGGGACATCCCGCGAGAGACTCACTCTTACACGATTGGCCTCCGGGTCTCCTATATGCATTTCCTCCAATCCCATTGATACCCAGATTTTTACAGAAAGCGAAGTTGCTGGGAAGGACTGTCATTCTTATAGCCCCCCATTGGCCTCGACAGATTTGTTTTCCCTTTCTTCACCATCAACTGCTGGAGGATCCATGGATCCTGGACCCAGTTCCAGATCTGCTGACACCCGTAAGGGGACCTTCATTGCAGTCACTGAAGCTAACTGCTTGGCTGATCCAGGTTCCCCACATAGCCAGGCTTCATTCCCTATCGTATGACACAAGACAAAATCTGTTGTCTTCCCATAAGCCTTCCATCAGAAAATGATATCGCAGTAAGTGGAAGAGGTTCTCCATTTGGGCTGGCAAAAAAAAAAGGATCCTTTTCAAGCTCCATTGTCGTCCATTCTAGATTTGTTGACTATGATTTTTAAGGAGGGCACAGCAGCTGCTATAGTTCAGGTTCAGTTAGCTGCTATATCCAGTTTCCATCTTGGAATTGATGGTTTAAATATTATGGCCCATAAGTTATCCAAGGCTTTTCTCAAAGGTACTTTTCACATGAGGCCCCCACTGAAGTCTGCTTATTCTCCTTGGAGTTAGAATTTTATGCTATCTTAAATAATTCTTTCCCCCTTTGAACCAGCGTCATCTTGTGATCTCTTATTTCTGTCCTGGAAAACTATGTTTCTAGTGGCCATTACTTCTGCCTGTAGAATGTCAGAACTTCAAGCATTATCTATCAGACCTCCTTATATGATTTTCCATGCTGATAGAGTATCTCTCAGAACAAGCCCCTCCTTTTTGCCTACAGTCTGTTCTGAGTCTAATATCAATCAGGTCATTGAGTTGCCAGTCTTCTTTCCCAACTATTCCAACAAAATAGAATACATGCTGCACAGACAGCTCAGATTTTATCTTGATAGAACTAAGGATATTAGGAAATCAGATCAATGTTTTGTATCCTTTTCGGAGGCCAGAAAAGTTAAACCAGTGGCTAAAATAACCCTTTCAAAATGGTTATCGGATTGTATCTCATTTGTTCATGCAACTGCTAACATACCCTTGCCACACAAGGTAAAGGCTCATTCAACCAGAGCTGTTTCTACGTCTTCTGCTTTTCTAGCTAAATTGCCCCTTGATAACATTTGTGCTGCAGCCACTTGGTCTAAGCCTCATACTTTTATCACTCATTACAAAGTGGATAAGGCCTCCAGGGACAGGGCTTCTTTTGGTTCTATGGTCCTGAAAAATGTACTCCCATGAGCCACCCAGGATTGCGGGAGCTAGGGACGCTACCCATCAGTGAGAATAAACGACGAGATTTAACAACTTCACATAAAGAAGTTATGCACTTACCATAACGTTCCATGTGAGTTGTTTACCTCACCTTTATTCTCACATCCCTCCCTCCATCCCCCACCTGGCTGACATTTGACTCAGAGGCTGGTATCATCCTGGTTGTTAAATTCTTCTTATTCTTTTTCCTTTTTGGGAGAGTGGACATCTTCCAGGGATATAGTACACACAGCAAACAAGATCCGAGTTAATTCCAGCAGTGCATCATGGGATAAGGGGCTTGGTCTCGAGCTACTGGCA